>NC_046249.1:2162500-2320000 GCF_009819885.2 Catharus ustulatus | reverse complement strand
GGAAAAGAGAGAGAAAAACGGGAAATTTGGGGGTGGGGAGGGTAAAAAAGGGAAGGAAAAGAGGGAAAAATGGGGAGCGAAAAAAGGAAGGAAAAGAGGGATAAACCAGGGGGGATTTGGGGTTCAAGGAAAGGAAAAGAGAAGGAAAAGAAGGAAAAACGGGGATTTTGGGAGAGCAGAAAAAAGAGGAATAACCAGGGGGAATTTGGGGTTCAGGGAGGGAAAAAAAGGAAGGAAAAGAGGGAAAAATGGGAATTTTGAGTGAATGAAAAAAAGGAAGGAAAAGAGGGAAAAATGGGAATTTTGAGTGAATGAAAAAAAGGAAGGAAAAGAGGGAAAAATGGGAATTTTGAGTGAATGAAAAAAAGGAAGGAAAAAAGGGATAAACCAGGGGGATTTTGGGGTTCAGGAAGGTAAAAAAGAGAAGGAAAAGAGGGATAAATGGGGAGCAAAAAAAAAAAAAAAGGAGAAGAGGGGTAACCAGCGGGATTTTGGGGTTCAGGGAGGGTAAAAAAGGAAGGGACAGGGGACACCCCGGGGGGTTTGGGGTCACCCCGGGGGTTTGGGGTCACCCCGGGGTTTGGGGTCACCCCGGGGTCTGGGGACACCTCGGTGGGCAGGTAGGACAGGAAGGGAATGTCCATCTTCTCGCACTGAGTGGTGAAATCCTTGAACAGAGGGTCCGGGGAGCGCCGTGGGTAGAAGATGGTGGGCTCGTAATCCTGGGGGGGAAATGAAAATAAAAATTAGAATGAAAATGAAAATAAAAATTAAAAAAACTATATCAATATCAAATCAAAAATACTGAAAGGGGAGTGCTGGGAGGAGGGGATGAAGGGCAGGATGAGGATGAGGATGAGGATGAGGATGAGGATGAAGATGAAGATGAAGACGAAGATGAAAATGAAGATGAAGATGAAGGACAGGATGAGGATAAAGATGAGGATGGGGATGGGGATGAGGAGGAGGATGAAGGGCAGGATGAGGATGAGGATGAGGAGGGGATGAAGGGCAGGAGGATGAGGATGATGATGAAGATGAGGATGAAGATGAGGATGAGGATGGGATGAAGGACAGGATGAGGATGATGATGATGAAGATGAAGATGAAGGGCAGGATGGGATGAAGGACAGGATGATGATGAGGATGAGGTTGAGGATGAGGAGGAGATGAAGGGCAGAATGAGGAGGAGATGAAGGGCAGGAGGATGAGGATGAGGATGAGAAGGAGATGAAGGACAGGATGAAGATGGGATGAAGAGCAGGATGAGGATGAGGATGAAGATGAAGGACAGGATGAGGACGAGGATGAGGATGAGGATGAGGATGAGGATGAGGATGAGGATGAGGATGAGGATGAGGATGGGATGAAGGGCGGGATGAGGATGGGATGAGGATGAAGGACAGGATGATGATGAGGATGAAGATGGTGATGAAGGTCAGGACGAGCAGGGTACCCACGAAGCAGCGCAGGTGCCGGGCACACACCAGCCCGATGGCCCCGGTCTGGGCCGGCCCGCACAGCACGAGCAGCGTGCGCTGGCGGCGGGGCAGCGACAGCAGCGGGAACGCCTGCGGGGACAGCGACAGCGACAGGGACACGGTCACACAGGGGTGGCACTGCCACTGTCACACAGCAGCGACGGCAGCGGGAACGCCTGCGGGGACAGCGACAGGGACAGGGACACTGTCACACGGGGTGGCACTGCCACTGTCACACAGCAGCGGGAACGCCTGCGGGGACAGCGACAGCGACAGGGACACTGTCACACGGGGGTGGCACTGCCACTGTCACACAGCAGCGACGGCAGCGGGAACGCCTGCGGGGACAGCGACAGGGACAGGGACACCGTCACACGGGGGGTGGCACTGTCATACAATGCCCAGGGAGGGATGGAGGTGGCACAGGGAGCGGGATGGGATGGGATTGGAATTGGAACTGGAATTGGAATTGGGATTGGAATTGGAACTGGAATCGGAATTGGAATTGGAATTGGAATTGGAACTGGAATCGGAATTGGAATTGGAATTGGAATTGGAACTGGAATTGGAATTGGAATCAAAATCGGAATTGGAATTGGAATTGGAATCAAAATCGGAATTGGAATTGGAATTGGAATTGGAATTGGAATTGGAACTGGAATTGGAACTGGAATTGGAATTGGAATTGGAATTGAAATTGGAATTGGAATGGGAACTGGAACTGGAATTGGAATTGGAATTGGAACTGGAATTGGAATTGGAATCAAAATCAGAATTGGAATTGGAATTGGAATCAAAATCGGAATTGGAATTGGAATTGGAATTGGAATTGGAACTGGAATTGGAATTGGAATTGGAATTGGAATTGGAATTGGAACTGGAATTGGAATTGGAATTGGAATTGGAATTGGAATTGGAATTGGAACTGGAATTGGAATTGGAATTGGAACTGGAATTGGAATTGGAACTGGAATTGGAATTGAAATGGGATTTATAGGGTTGGATTTATAGAATTGGGATAGGGATGGGCTGGCATCCACAGCAGGATTAGAACTCGGAGTGGGGTGGAACAGGAACCACACTGGGAGGAGAATGATGCCCATACTGGGATGAGGACAATGCCCATACTGGGATGAGGACAATGCCCATACTGGGATGAGGATGAGGATGGCTCCAGGGGTGGGATGGAGACGATGCCAGGGATAACACCCACAGGGAGCAGGGAAATATCTCGGGTAGAATCGGGGTAATGCCCGGGATACAATCAGGGAAAAGCCCACGCCGGGATCAGAGCGATGTCCCGGGTGGGAGCGGGATAACGCCCGGGCTGAGAGCAGGGAGATGTCCTGGGTGGCACCAGGAATCAGGGAAATGTCCCGGGTGGGCCCAGGCCGTGCCCGCAGCGCCCCCATTCCCGGGAGAGGGAAGGACAGAGGGAAGGAGGCTCTGGGCTCTGAGCTCTCAGGTTCTGTCTCTCCACTGACGGATTTTTTCCTGCTCACGGATCCTGGCTCGGGGACACGGCCCTGCTAGCCCGGGCCTGGCCCTGGACCAGCGCTGGCCACGCCACCAGAACGACCTGGAGTGGGGACAGGACAGGGGACACCACGGGGACACCACAGGGACACCACGGGGACACCACAGGGACACCGCGGAGACACCGAGGGGACACCGGAGCCGGAGCTGGGGTGTCCCTGAGGAAGAGGAGGATGCTGAGCCCCAGCCGGGGATGCAGCAGCACAAACATTCAACATTCCCGCAGCAGGGAAGGGCCTGGAAAAGCTGAGAGGGCGCCGAGCTCCGGGCACAAAGCGGCTCTTGATGATTCCTCCTCCTCCTCCTCCTCCTCCTCCTCCTCCTCCTCCTCCTCCTCCTCCGCCCCTCTGAGCTGTCCCCAGACTGTCCCCAAATCCCCGCGAGGTGTTCCCATCCACACGGGGTGTCCCAGCCCCTCTTGGGTGTCCCCATTCCCTCTGAGATGTCCCCAGTCCTGTCCCCAAATCCCCGTGAGGTGTCCCCAGCCCCGTTCCCAGCCCTGTCCCCAATGCCAGTGTGGTGTCCCCAAACCCTCTGGGGTGTCTCCAGTCCCTGTGAGGTGTCCCCGGACTTGTCTCCATCCCTGCTGGGTGTCACAGTCCCTCTGAGGTGTCCCCAACCACGGCGAGATGTCCCCAGCCCTGTCCTCAATCCCAGTGTGGTGTCCCCAGACCTGTCCCCATCCCCTCCGGGCTGTCCCCAGTCCCTCCTGGGTGTCCCCAGCCCTTCCAGGGTGTCCCCAGCCCCCCGTGGTGTCCCCAACCCCGTCCCCAATCCCTGTGAGGTGTCCTCATCCCCTCCTGGGTGTCCCCAGCCCCGTCCCCAATCCCAGTGTGGTGTCCCCAGCCCTGTCCCCATCCCCTCCGGGGTGTCCCCAGCGCCGTCCCCATCCCCTCCTCAGTGTCCCCAGCCCCACCTTGGTGACAGCCACGGCGCTGGCGTGTCCCCAGATCTCGATCAGCTGCTGCCGCCCGAAGCGATAATCCTCGAGCAGCTCCCGCTGCAGGGCCTCGGCCTCGGCCTGGCTGCGCGGGGACAGCGCGGTGACACCGCTGTCCCCAAACCCCGAGAGCACCCGGGACACCTCTGCACCCGGGGATGGGATTTGGGGACAGCAGGAGAGCACAGATGTCACACGGTGTCACATGGATGGAACATGGATGTCACACAGATGTCACACAGATGTCACTTGGATGGCACATGGATCTCACACGGTGTCACACTGATGTCACACAAACGTCAAACAAATGTCACACGATGTCACCAAGTTGGCCCCGGTCCCTTTCCCCGTTCCCTGTTCTCTGTTCCCGTTTCCCTTTCCGTGTTCCCTTTCCCCGTTCCCTTTCCCTGTTCCCTGTTCCCGTTTCTCTTTCCCTTTCCCGTTTCCCTGTTCCCGTTTCCCGTTTCCCGGTTCCCGTTTCCCTTTCCCGTTTTCCTTTCCCGTTTCCCTGTTCCCTTTCCCTGTTCCCATTTCCCATTTCCCGTTTCTCGTTTCCCTATTCCCTTTCCCTGTCCTGTTCCCTTTCCCGATTCCCATTTCCCGTTTCCCTTTCCCTGTTCCCTGTTCACTGTTCCCGGTTCCCTTTCCCTGTTCCCTTTCCCGGTTCCCGTTTCCCGTTTCCCTGTTCCCTTTCCCGGTTCCCGTTTCCCTTTCCCTATTCCCGTTTCCCATTTCCCATTTCCCATTTCCCATTTCCCGTTTCCCGTTTCCCTTTCCCGGTTCCGTAATTCAAACCGAGCCGCTCTTGCTCCGCCGGGCCGGGTCCGGCAGCTCCGCGATCATCGCTGCCCTCTGCCGGCTGCACCGGCGGGGAACGGCCCGGGCCGAGCCCGGAGCATCCCCGGGACCGGGGAACCGAGCTCAGGGGGATCCGGTACCGCCGGTACCGAACCTGAGCCCCCCGGACCGGGGGAACCGAGCTAAGGGAGATCCGGGATGGAACCTGAGCCCCCCGGGACCGGGGAACTGAGAGGAGCAGGGGGCGATCCGGTACCGCCGGGACGGAATCAGAGCCCTGAGAGTCGGGATCCCGGCGGTACCGGGGGGACCGAGAAGAGCTGGGGGGGTCCGGTACTGCCGGGATGGAAGCAGAGCCCCCCGGGACCGGGGAACCTGGAGGAGTTGGGAGGGTCCGGTACCGCCAGGATGGGATCAGAGCCCCGAGGGACGGGATCCCGGTGGTACCGGAGGGATTGAGAGGAACTGGGGGGCTCTGGTACTGCCGGTACCGCCGGGATGGAATCAGAGCCCCGTGGGACCGGGGAACAGAGAGGATCTGGGGGGGATCCGGTACCGAGAGGACCGAGAGGAGCTGGGGGCGATCCGGTACCGCCAGGATGGAATCAGAGCCCCACGGGACGGGATCCCGGTGGTACCGGGGGGGTTTCAGAGGATCTGGGGGGGCCCGGTTCCGCCGTACCCCGGTTTGGGGGGTGGAACCATCGCCCCCCGTTCAGAGCCAGCCCCGGGAGGGGACACGGGGGAGCTGAGGGGTCCGGGTTGGGGTCCCGGGTTGGGGTCCCGGGTTGGGGTCCCGGGGTGCAGAGCGGTCCCGCCCCACCCAGGCTGTCCCCACGGACCAGCCGTGTCCTGGCAAAACCCAAAAATCCCTCGGTCACTCCAGCAGGACCCCAACAAGCTCCTGGTTCTCCCACATCCCATCCCTTGGGTGTCCTGATGAAGCTGCCAGGAAAACTTCATCCCAAAAATCCCAAAAATCCCAAAAATCCCAAAAATCCCAAAAATCCCATCCCATCCCATCCCATCCCATCCCATCCCATCCCATCCCATCCCATCCCATCCCGTCCCTGTCCCCAATCCTTTGGTGCCCTCTAGTGAGTCCCAGCCCTGTCCCAGCCCCACTCGGGGGGTCCTGGTGACAAAATCTGGGCAGCAAAAGGGGCGAGGAGGGACCGAGTGGGGCCGGACCCCCCCGTGGCGAGCGGGGGTGGCCGGGGGTGGCCGTGCCCAGCTGTGTTGTCACTCGCCCAACAAAAGGCGCGGTTCCGCACGTCCGTTCCCGGAGCAGATTGTCCCCAATCGCTGCTGGCAGGGACACTCCTGGCCCCGGCCCCGCGCTGGCTCCGCCGCGCTGGCAGCGGCCCCGGGCGGGGACACGGCCGGGGCTCCCCGGAGCGGATCCAGCTCCGAATGCCAGCTCTGAATGCCAGCTCTGAATGCCAGCTCTGAATGCCAGCTCTGAATTCCAGTTCTGAATCCCAGCTCTGCATCCCAGCTCCGAATGCCAGCTCTGAATCCCAGCTCTGAATCCCAGCTCTGAATCCCAGCCCTGAATCCCAGCTCTGAATCCCAGTTCTGCATCCCAGTTCTGAATCACAGCTCTGAATCCAAATTCTGCATCCCAGCTCAGAATTCCAGCTCTGAATTCCAGTTCTGAACCCCAGCTCTGAATTCCAGCTCCGAATCCCAGCTCCGAATCCCAGCTCTGAATTCCAGTTCCACATCGCAGTCCCTCCATCCCCGCCCTACATCCCAGTTTCCCATTCCAGTTCTGAATCCCAGTTCTGCATCCCAGTTTCCCATCCCATTTTCCCATCCCAGTTTCCCATCCCAGTTTCCCATCCCAGTCCCATTCCCCGCTCCCGTTCCGCCGCTGCCCCCCGGCACATCCCGGCCGCGGGATCCTCCCGTGCCCTCCGCGTGTCCCCGGTGTCCCCAGGGTCCTCATCACTGCCCGTCCCCCTGTCCCCGCTGTCCCCTCTGTCCCCCGCTGTCCCCGCTCTCCCCAGTGTCCCCATCCCGGTGTCCCCTCTCCCCCCTCTGTCCCCGCTGTCCCCGCTGTCCCCGCTGTCCCTGATGCCGCCTCTGTCCCCGCTGTCCCCGCTGTCCCCTCTGTCCCCTCTGTCCCCGCTGTCCCCTCTGTCCCCGCTGTCCCCGCTGTCCCCGCTGTCCCTGATGTCTCTGATGTCTCTCATGTCCCCTCTGTCCCCTCTGTCCCCTCTGTCCCGCTGTCCCCGCTGTCCCCTCTGTCCCCTCTGTCCGCGCTGTCCCCTCTGTCCCCGCTGTCCCCGCTCCCCTCCGGCCCCCGGAGCATCCCCCCGCAGCCATGGCGACCCGCGATGCGGTTGCTCCGGTAACGGCGGCTCCGTGGGTACCGAACCCGCCCCGGACCCGGGGAACACCCGTGGGGACCGGGACCCTGCCCGGGGGGTTCGAACCGACCCGGAGGGGCTGGAACCGACCCGGGCCAGCTCGGGGGTCCCGGCACCGGGGAACGGGGCCCGTCCCGGGGCAGCCCCGGAGCTCCCGGCCGGTTCTACCGGGGATGCTCCTCGTGGGGACCCCCGGGCTCACCTGAGGTACCGGGGCGGCTCCCGGGAGGGGCAGGACGCGGAGCTCATGGTGGGGAGAGGGGCGGGAGCGGCGGCGGAACCGAACCCTCGGCAGGAGCGGACCCCCGGGAGCTACGCGGAGCCTCCGGTTGGATCGGACCCGGTGGAATGCTCGAGGTTCGGAACCTCTGGCTGGACTGGATCCGGTGGAACGGCGGAGGAACCGAACCCTCGGCAGGACCGGACCGGGTGGGAGCTGCACGGAGCCTCCGGTCGAACCGGATCCGGTGAAATTGCTGAGAATCCTCCGGTAGAACCGGATCCCCGGGAATGCCGAAGATGCTCCAACCGGACCGGACCCCTCGGGAATGCCGAGCTCTCTCCGGTCGAACCGGATCTCCCGGAATGCCGAGGTCCCTCCGGTCGAACCGGATCCCCGGGAATGCCGAGGTCTCTCCGGTCGAACCGGATCCCCGGGAATGCCGGGGTCCCTCCGGCCGGACCGGCGGTGCCGCCCGGGGGGAGGCGGCTCCGGTGCCTCCGCCCCGATCCCGGTCCTGTCCCGCCCGTGGGTCTCGCCCCCGGGAGTTCCAAACCGTGATGGAATTTTGGTGTTTTCCCAGCGGGATCGGCATCCCCGGGAGCGGGGGACACGCGGGGAGAGGGACACGGACACGGCCCCTCCCTCCAGCCCGAATTCCCAGGAAAATCCGCCGGGAGCTGCCGAATTCCCGGGACAGAGAGAGAGAGAGGGTTGTCCAGAGAAATCCCAAAGGGGGATCCCGATCCCAAAGGGGCTCCCCAATTCCCAAAGAGGGATTCAAATTTCCAGGGGGTTCCCAATTCCCAAAGAGGGATTCCCCAGTTTCCATGAGGGTTCCAAATTTCCAAGGTGGGTTCCCCAATTTCCAAAGGGAAATCCCAATCCCATAGGAGGATCCTCAATTTCCAGGGGAGTTCCCAATCCCAAAGGGGGTGAATCCCAGTCCCAAAGAGGGATCCCAATTTCCAGCAGGGATTCCCAATCCCAAAGAGGGATCTCAAACCCAAACAGGAATCCCCAATTCCCAGGGACAGCTCCCAATCCCAAATGGGGGATCCCAAATTTCCAGGGGGATCCCAATCTCAAAGAGGGATTCCAATTCCCAGCAGAAATTCTCAATCCTGAATGGGGATCCCAATCTCAAGGGGAATCCCAATCCCAAAGAGGGATCCCAAATTTCCATGGGGATCCCAAATTTCCAGGGGGATCCCAATCTCAAAGAGAGATTCCAATCCCAAATGGGGAACCCCCAATTCCCAGGGACACTTCCCAGTCCCAAATAGGGGATCTCAATCCCAAAGAGGGCCCCAATTTCCAGCAGGGATTCCCAATCCCAAAGAGGGATCTCAATCCCAAAGGAGAATCCCAATCCCAAATGGGGGATCCCAAACCCAAAGAGGGTCCCAATTTCCAGCAGAAATTCCCAATCCCAAATGGGGGAATCCCCAATTCCCAAAGGGGAATCCCAATCCCAAAGAGGGGTCCCAAATTTCCAGGGGGATCCCAATCTCAAAGAGAGATCCCTATCCCAAAGGGGAATCTAAATTTCCAGCAGGGATTCCCAGTCCCAAATGGGGAATCCCAATCCCAAAGAGGAATCCCAATCCCAGATGGGGGATCTCAATCCCAGAGGATCCCAATTTCCATCAGAAATTCCCAATCCTGAATGGGGGATCCCAATCTCAAGGGGGATCTCAATTTCCAGCAGGGATTCCCAATCCCAAAGAGGATCCCAATTCCCAGTAGGAATTCCCAATCCCAAATGGGGAATCCCAAACCCAAAGGGCAATCCCCAATTCCCAAGCACAGTTCCCAACCCCAAAAAAGATTCATCCATTTCTTTTATTTATTAATATTTATTAATTATTAATGAACAGAAGTTGCAACAAGCTCGGGATGGGAAAGCTCCAGGAAAAGGAGGGGAAAGCTGGGAAAGGGCAGGACAGGCAGGATTTGGGTTTTTTTGGGGTTTTTTTTGGGGTTTTTTGGGGTCAGACGTAGTTCTGCAGCCCGAACTTCTCGCGGTCCAGCTCGGCCGGGGGCCGCAGGAAATAGAGCTCCTCGGGGGTGGGGGGCACCCAGCGATCCGTGTGGAAACAGGACTCACCCACCTGGGAAACGGGAAACGGGGCGGGAATCAATGGGAATCACCAGGAATTGGGAGGGGAATCACCGGGAATTGGGAGGGAAATCACCGGGAATCGCTGGGAATTGGGAGGGAAATCACTGGGAATTGGGAGGGAAATCACCGGGAACTGGGAGGGAAATCACCGGGAATTGGGAGGGAAATCACCGGGAATTGGGAGGGGAATCACCGGGAATTGGGAGGGGAATCACCGGGAATTGGGAGGGGAATCACCGGGAATTGTGACAGGAATTGTGATGGAAATCACCGGGAATTGCTGGGAATTGGGAGGGAAATCACTGGGAATTGTGACAGGAATTGTGCTGGGAATTACTGGGAATTGTGATGGGAATTATGATGGAAATTACCGGGAATTGTGCTGGGAATTACTGGGAATTGTGATGGAAATCACTGGGAATTGTGATGGAAACTGTGTTGGGAATCACTGGGAATTGCTGGGAATTGTGCTACGAGTCACTGGGAATTGTAATGGAAATTACCAGGAATTGTGCTGGAAACAACCAGGAATCACTGGGAATTGTGCTGGGAATTACTGGGAATTGTGCTGGAAATCACTGGGAATTGTGCTGAGAATCACCAGGAATTCTGATGGAAATTGTGATGGAAATTGTGATGGAAATTGTGATGGAAATTGTGATGGAAATTACCGGGAATTGTGCTGGAAATCACTGGGAATTGTGATAGAAATCACTGGGAATTGTGATGGAAATCACTGGGAATTGTGCTGAGAATCACCAGGAATTCTGATGGAAATTGTGATGGAAATTGTGATGGAAATTACCGGGAATTGTGCTGGGAATTACTGGGAATCACTGGGAATTGTGATGGAAATCACTGGGAAATGTGATGGGAATTATGATGGAAATCACTGGGAATTGTGATGGAAATCACTGGGAAATGTGATGGGAATTATGATGGAAATCACTGGGAATTGTGCTGAGAATTACTGGGAATTGTGATGGAAATTGTGATGGAGATTATCGGGAATTGTGCTGGGAATTACTGGGAATTGTGTTGGGAATTGTGATGGAAATCACTGGGAAATGTGATGGGAGTTGTGCTGGAAATCACTGGGAATTGTGATGGGAATTACAATGGAAATCACCAGGAATTGTGCTGGAAACAACCAGGAATCACTGGGAATTGTGCTGGGAATTGTGCTGAGAATCACCAGGAATTGTGATGGAAATTGTGATGGAAATCACCGGGAATTGTGCTGAGAATTACTGGGAATCACTGGGATTTGTGATGGAAATCACTGGGAATTGTGCTGAGAATTACTGGGAATCACTGGGAATTGTGCTGGGATTTGCAGCAGGAGCCGCCCCAGGGCCGGATTGGGGAAGGGGCTGCACTGCCCCAAATTCCAGAGGGATTCTCCCAGCCTGGGGTGACCCCAAATCCCATGGGATCTCAGAGGGGCAGCCCCCCTTTCCTACCCATTATTCCCATGGGAATCCCAAAATCCCATTATTCCCATGGGAATCCCAAACCTTCCAGTCTGAAATGATCCCACATTTCCAGGGGATCCCAAATCCCTCAGGATGGATCCCACAAATCCTTTGGGATTCCAGGATCCCATGGGATCTCAGAGGGGCAGCCCCACCCTTTCCCTCCCATAATTCCCCCCCAATCCCGAACCTTCCAGCCGGGAACGTCCCGCATGATCTTGGCCTCCTCGTCCAGGTTCTGCCGCAGCATCCGGAGAGTTCTGTGGGACAGAGGGCAGGGAGAGGGGATCCCAATTCCAGAGGGGATCCCAATTCCAGAAGGGATCCCAATTCCAGAGGGGATCCCAATTCCAGAGGGGATCCCAATCCCAAAGGGACCCCAATTCCAGAAGGGATCCCAACCCCAGACTGGAGCCCAACCCCAAAGGGATCCTGATTCCAGAGGGGATCCCAGTTCCAGAGGGGATCCCAATTCCTGAGGGATCCCAATTCCAGAGGGGATCCCAATTCCAGAGGGATTCTAACTCCAGAGGGGATCACAACCCTAAAGGGACCCCAATTCCTGAGGGGACCCCAGTCCCAAAGGGATCCCAACCCCACAGCGATCCCAATTCCAGAGGGGATCCCCCCAAGCCCAAAGCGATCCCAACCCCAAAGGGATCCCAATTCCAGAGCAGATCCCAACCCCACCCAAGGGGATCCCAACCCCAGAGGCATCCCAATTCCTGAGGGGATCCCAACCCCAAAGGGATGCCAAATCCAGAGAGGATCCCAATCTCAAAGGGGGATCCCAATCCCAAAGAGATCCCAATTCTAGAAGGGATCCCAACCCCAGAAGGATCCCAATTCTTGAGGGGATCCCGATCCCAAAGTGATCCCAATCCTAAAAGGGATCCCAACCTCAAAGGGATTCCAATTCCAGAGGGGATCCCAATTCCTGAGGGGATCCCAATTCCTAAGGGGATCCCAGTTGCAGATCCCCCAGAGGGATCTCAACCCCAAAGGGGATCTCAATTCCAAATGGATCCCAATCTTAAAGGGATCCCAATCCCAGAGGGGATCTCAATCCCAAAGGGGGGAATCCCAACCCCAGAGGGATCCCAATTCCAGAGGGGATCCCAATTCCTGAGGGGATCCCAATCCCAAAGGGATTCCAATTCCAAAGGGGATTCCAACCCCAAAGGGATCCCAGTTCCAGAGGGGATCCTAATTCCAAAGGTGGGAATCCCGATCCCATAAAGGAGAGATCCCAGTCCCAAGGGGATTCCCAGAGGTGATTCCAGTTCCCAGGGGGATCCCAACCCCATGAGGGGGATCCCAATCCCATACAGGGGGATCCCAGTCCCAGAGGGGGATCCCAATCCCATACAGGGGGGTCCCAATCCCATGAGGGGGTCCCAGTCCCAGATGTGATCCCAGTTTCCAGGGGGATCCCAGTCCCAGGGCACCCCGCATTCCCGTACCTGCGGTCGGACTCCGCCTGCAGCAGCGGCATCAGCGCGATCCGAGCCTCGAGCTCCTCGATCAGCAACCGCCTGCAGCGGGACGGACTGGGAATGGGACTGGGGGAACTGGGAGGGACTGGGGGAACTGGGAATGGGACTGGGGGAACTGGGAATGGGACTGGGGGAACTGGGAGGGACTGGGATTGGGACTGGGAGCACTGGGAGGGATTGGGAATGGGACTGGGGGAACTGGGAGGGACTGGGAGCACTGGGAATGGGGGAACTGGGAGGGACTGGGAATGGGACTGGGGGAACTGGGAGGGACTGGGAGCACTGGGAATGGGACTGGGGGAACTGAGAGGGACTGGGAATGGGACTGGGAGCACTGGGAGGGACTGGGAATGGGACTGGGGGAACTGGGAGGGACTGGGAATGGGACTGGGGGAACTGGGAGGGACTGGGAATGGGACTGGGGGAACTGGGAATGGGACTGGGAGCACTGGGAATGGGACTGGGGGAACTGGGAGGGACTGGGAGGGAGTGGGAATGGGACTGGGGGAACTGGGAGCACTGGGAATGGGACTGGGGGAACTGGGAGGGACTGGGAATGGGACTGGGAGCACTGGGAGGGACTGGGGGTGCTGGGAATGGGACTGGGATTGGGGACACTGGGAATGGGACTGGGGGCACTGGGAATGGGACGGGGGGCACTGGGGACTGTGAGAACTGGGGGGCCCGGGGGGCACTGGGAGGTTCCCAGAGCCATAAGCGCAGGGAGCCCCGGGATAACCGGAACACCCGAATACCCAGGATAACCGGGATAACCGGAATACCCGGGATAACCGGGATACCCGGGATACCCGGGCCGGGCATGCCAGCTGCGGGGCTCGCAGCATCACCTGCGCTCACGGTTCCACTTGACCAAGGTGTAGTAGCCGAGCAGGAGGCTCCCGACGCCGAGCGCGAACAGGCTGTACCCTGCGGGCCGTGAGGGCGGTGAGGGCGGTGAGGGCGGTGAGGGCAGAGCGGGGGCCCTCAGCGCCAGGCCCCGCCCGGCCCCGCTCCCTCCCCTCCGGGCTCACCCGAGAGGCCGCGCCGCGGGAGGTGCCGCTTGTAGTCGATGGGGCCGTACCCGCCCGGCGGGGCCATGTCCTGCTTCACCTTGGGCGCCGCCATTGCGGCGCTGATCGATGACGTCACAGCGCCGCTCGTGACGTCACAGCGCCGCGCCCAGTTCCCGCGCGCGGGAAACTCACGTGGTGCAGTCACGTGAGCGGCGGGGACGCGGCTTAAAGGGGCAACGCGCGTTTAAAAGGGCAATGCCACAGGTGGGGTGGCAATTTGGGGGGGGGCATTGGGGTCACCCGAGGGGCTCAGAGCCCCCCGTGGTTCACTGGGATACTGGGGAGCTGAATGATGTGGACCCCAGTGTGACCCCACCACTTCCATCCCAATCTTTGGCTCTGCTGCTTCCCAATCCCAGGAATTCCCGGGAAATCCCGGCAGCTCCAGGTGTATTTACCTGTGCCTGACCCCACCCGAGGATCCTGAGGATCCCGCCAGGAGCAGGGAAAGGATCCCCAGGATCCCCCAGGAGCCTCTGGATACCTCTGCCATCTCCAACTGAACATTCCCAATGACCCCATCCCATCCCACCCCATCCCATCCCATCCCATCCCATCCCATCCCATCCCATCCCATCCCATCCCATCCCATCCCATCCCATCCCTTTTCCCAGGAATGTTTTCCAGCCCCGGCTCCGGATCGAGGTCGCTGTGTCCCAGCTCTAATCCCGCCCTAATCCACCAGGATTTAGGGGTTTGGTGGATGGGGGAATTTCCGGTGCCAAACCTGAGTTATTCCCAATCCTCAGGGATTTTGGGCATTCCCAGAGGGATGGATCAACAGCTGAGTCAGGCAGGATCCATCAATTCCTTGGGATCACCTTCAAACCCAACGGGATCCATCAATTCTTAGGGATCATCCTTCCACACAATGGGATCAATTTATCCCTTGGGATCATCTTCACACCCAACAGGATCCAACATTTTCTGGGATCTTCCCCCAATCCAAAAGGATCCATCAATTCCTTGGGATCTTCCACCCAACAGGATCCACCTCTTCCTTGGGATTGTCTTCCCAACCCAACAGGATCCAGCAATTCCTTGGAATCATCTTCCCAACCAACTCAATGGGATCCAGCAATTCCTTGGGATCTTCTTCCCAAGTCAACAGGATTCATCAAATCTTTGGGATTCTCTTCCCAACCCAACAGGATCCATCAATTCTTTGGGATCATCTTCCCATCAAACAGGATCCATCAAATCTTTGGAATCATCTTCCCATCAAACTGGATCCTTTAATTCCTTGGGATCATCTTCCCAACCCAACTCAACGGGATCAGGATCCATCAATTCCTTGGGATCATTTTCCAATCCAAAGGGATCAATCACTTTTCTGGGATCATCCTCTTATCCAATGGGATCCTTTAATTCCTTGGAATCATCTTCCCAACCTAACTCAACAGGATCCATCAATTCTTTGGGATCATCTTCCCACCCAGTGGGATCCAAGAATTCCTTGGGATCATCTTCCCATCTCAACTCAACAGGATCCAGCAATTCCTTGGGATCATCTTCACACTCAATGGGATCCATCATTTTCTGGGATCATTTTCCCATCCAATGGGATCCTTTAATTCCTTGGGATCATCAGATCAGGATCCATTAAGATTCCCCAGCAATCCCACAGGAGCTGCCCATGGAAAACTGGGCTGAAAAATCCCAAATATCCCAAATTTCCCGTCCTTCCAAGCTGGGCTTTACCCAGAGCGGGATCCATTCCCTAATTCCTTCTTTTCCCAATCCTGCAGCTCCTGTGACCGGGAATTTGGGACAATTCCATGAGAATTTGGGACAATTCATGGGAATTTGGGATAATTCATGGGATTTCAGGAAAATTCCATGGGAATTTGGGATAATTCATGGGATACAGGACAATTCCATGGGAATTTGGGATGATTCAATGGGATTTCAGGATAATTCCTTGGGAATTTGGGATAATTCCATGGGAATTCCCACGTGGCCATGGCTCTTCTCAGGCTGCTGAAGATGCTCCAAGAACTCAGATTTTATCCAGAACTGGGAGAAAAAATAAATCTGGGAATGTCCTTGGCCTGTTCTTCCAGAGAGAAACGATCCAACGGCTCCGTGAGTTTTCCTGGAATGTTCAGATGAGCAAGAATTCCAGGTGGGAATGAACAAGAGTTTGGATTTATGGATTCTTTGAAATTCCACGAAAATTCCGCAAAAATTCTGGATTTTTGCTGCCTTCTTTTCCTGTTCTTCCGTCTTTTTTTTTTTTTTTTTTTTTTTTTTTTTTTTTTTTTTTTTTGGGAGGAGATCCAGCTCTGCTTGGGTGATCCATGAGATGCATCCTCATCCCCAAAATCCTGGGAATTTGAGGCAGGAATTTCTCTGTTTATTGTCATTCCAATTCACACCCCAAATTATTTAATTATTAATTACTGATTGTCAATTCCGGATCCTTCCGCTGGTGAGAATTATTAAACTTTGGGATTTATTCCAGAATATTTTGAGTCACAACAAATCCAAGGAAAGAAAATCCCACCCTGTTCTCCCTCCTTCCCAAAGGAAAGGGAAAAATAAGCCAAATTTGGATTTTTTTTCCAAAATCTCCTGAAATTTCCTCCATTTCACCCCCTCCTGCAGCCCGAATTCCCAGTTTTCCATCTGGGATTGAATTTGGGGAATTCAATTCCAATTCTTCCCCAAGAAAAAGGGATAATTGGCTGGGAGAATCCACAGGGAAAGGAATAATTCCTGAAATGGAATAAAACCCAATCCCAAACCTGCTGGAATTTTGGATTTCCCACTTTTTCCTCAGGAATGGCGGGCGCAGAAATCCCTGGAATATAAAAAATTAATGAAATCACCTTTTTTCCAAGCTGGGAATGCTGAGGAAGAAAAGCCTTGGATACAAAAAAAAATATTCCAAACCCTTTTTTCCTTTTTCCTTTTTTTCCCCATGGCGAAAATCCAAATCCCAAAATCCAACAAAAACCACACGGCTCCCGAATTCCACTGCGGGAATTTTCCCATGAAAATCCGGGATTATTTTTTTTTTTATTATTATTATTATTTCACAAGTTGCTAAAATCTAAAGTACAACGGTGCTTCCTCGTTTATCCGCGGTGTCCTAGAAAAAAATCCCAAAATCCCGGCGGCTCCGAGCGGGAATTTTATGGCTTTAGGGACCCCCTGGATCCGGGAGCCGGAGCCCCCCGGAACAGCTCATGCAGCAAAGCTCGGGAAGAGCAGGAAAATGGGATCCAGGATCCTGAGGGATCTGTGGGAATTGAAGGGTTGGGGGGTGTTCCCATGGATCCCAGAGATCTCTGGGAGTTGGGAATTCCAAAAGGGATCCAAGAGATCTCTGGGATTTGAGAATTCCAAAAGGGGATCCAAGAGATCTCAGGGATTCCAGAATTCCAAAAGCTTGAAGGATTCCAGAATTCCAAAAGGGATCCAAGAGATCTCAGGGATTCCAGAATTCCAAAAGCTTGAAGGATTTGGGAATTCCAAAAGGGATCCAATAGATCTCAGGGATTCCAGAATTCCAAAAGGGGATCCAAGAGATCTCAGGGATTCCAGAATTCCAAAAGGGGATCCAAGAGATTTCAGGTATTCCAGAATTCCAAAAGACTGATGGATTTGGGAATTCCAAAAGGGATCTCAGAGATCTCAGGGATTTGGGAATTCCAAAACGGGATCCAAGAGATCTCTGGGATTTGGGAATTCCAAAAGTGGATCCAAGAGATTTCAGGGATTCCAGAATTCCAAAAGCTTTAAGGATTTGGGAATTCCAAAAGGGGATCCAAGAGATCTCTGGGATTTGGGAATTCCAAAAGAGATCCAAGAGATTTCAGGAATTTGGGAATTCCAAAGGGGATCCCAGAGATCTCAGGGACTCCAGAATTCCAAAAGGGGTCCAAGATATCTCAGGGATTCCAGAATTCCAAAAGGGATCCAAGAGATCTCCAGGATTTGGGAATTCCAAAAGGGGATCCAAGAGATTTCAGGGATTCCAGAATTCCAAAAGGAATCCAAGAGATTTCAGAGATTCCAGAATTCCAAAAGGGGATCCAAGAGATTTCAGGGATTCCAGAATTCCAAAAGCTTGAAGGATTTGGGAATTCAAAAGGGGATCCAAGAGATCTCAGGAATTTGAAAATTCCAAAAGACTGATGGATTTGAGAATTCCCAAGGGGATCCAAGAGATCTCAGGGATTCCAAAATTCCAAAAGGGATCCAAGAGATCTCAGGGATTCCAGAATTCCAAAAGCTTGAAGGATTCCAGAATTCCAAAGGGGATCCAAGAGATCTCAGGAATTTGAAAATTCCAAAAGACTGATGGATTTAGGAATTCCAAAGGGGATCCAAGAGATCTCTGGGATTTGGGAATTCCAAAAGGGATCCAAGAGATCTCTGGGATTTGGGAATTCCAAAAGGGATCCAAGAGATTTCAGGGATTTGGGAATGCCAAAGGGAATTCAGGGGCCTCAGTGATTCCAAAAATCCAAAATTCCAGAAATCCAAAAACCCCTCAGGAATTCAGGAATCCCAAAATGGATCCAACAGCCTCAAGGATTTGGGAATCCCCAAAGATCTCAGGAATTCAGGAACGCTGAGGGTGATCAGGTCTCAGGGATTCCAAAATTCCAGAGGGGATCCAAAAGCCCTCAGGAATTTGGGAATCCCAAAGATCTCAGGAATTTGGGAATCCCAAAATGGATCCAACAGCCTCAGGAATTCAGGAATCTCAAAGATCTCAGGAATTTGGGAAACCCAAAATAGATCCAACGGATCTCAGGGATTCCAGAATCCCAAAGATTTTAGGAATTTGGGAATCCCAAAGATCTCAGGAATTTGGGAATCCCAAAATGGATTCAATAGATCTCAGGGATTCCAGAATCCCAAAGATTTCAGGAATTTTGGAATCCCAAAGATCTCAGGAATTTGGGAAACCCAAAATGGATCAAATGGATCTCAGGATTCCAGAATCCCAAAGATCTCAGGAATTTGGGAATCCCAAAATGGATCCAACAGATCTCAGGGATTCCAGAATCCCAGAAGGGATCCAAAAGACCTCAGGGAATCCCAAATCCCAGAGGGAATCCAGCAGCAGGAATAAACCCAAAATTTGTTCCCAAATTCCCCCCCTCCTCCACCATTCCCAAACATTTCCCTTCCAGGGCAGAATTCCATGATGGGAATTTTCCATTTTATTTTTTCCCCCTTTTTTTTTGGTGTTTTCTTTCTTTTTTTCCTGGAAAAAGGAGACTGGGAAGAGGTTTGGAAAATCTGTATTGAAGAGTTGGAACAACTTTGAATCTGAACCATCCCAATCCCAAAAAAAAAAAAAAAAAAAACCAACCCAAAACAAAACAAAAAACCCATGGGAACATGGAATTTTCTGAAGGAAAAACCATTCTGGCATTCCAACATGGAATCTTTTCCCAGATCCACCCCAAATTTGGCAGAAATGCAGCTGGAATAAAAAGAAATCCTCAAAATCTGTGGCAACATTCCAAGGAAAAACTGGGAAAAACCACGTCAGAACCAGGCTGGATCCCAGAAACCTCATTCCAGGCTGGAATTTGGATTTTTCCAGCCTCATTCCAGGCTGGAATTTGGATTTTTCCATCCTCATTCCAGGCTAGAATTTGGATTTTTCCAGCCTCATTCCAGGCTGGAATTTGGATTTTTCCAGCCTCATTCCAGGCTGGAATTTGGATTTTTCCAGCCTCATTCCAGGCTGGAATTTTGATTTTTTTCAGCCTCATTCCAGGCTGGATTCTGAGTTTCAGCCCCATTCAATAAATATTTTGAATTTTCAGCCCCATTCCATAAATATTTTGGATTTCCAACCTCACTCCACAAAATGGTTTTGGTTTTTTCCAGTTTGGATTTTGGGTTTTCCAACCTCATTCCATGCTGGATTTTCTCTCCCTTTCCAAACAAATCTCTCCCAAATATTTTTATTTGGGATTTCTCCTGAATTATCCATCCAAAACAAAATCAGGATGGAACATTTGGAAGTGTGGACACAGAGATTTGTTTGGATTTTTAATTCCTAATCTTTCAATTCCAACATTCCCTGATTATTTTAACAATCTAGAGTTGGCTGAAATTCCAATTTCCAAGAGAATTCTGCTGGGATCCAGAAAGTTTTGATGTTGTTTTAATCCCATTGCTCCCCTTTCATTCCCTGGTTTCTTTTTTCTTTCAGGAATCATCCAAACACTGGGAATAAACCAATCCCTAAAATAAAATTTGGATTTTAATTGGAGGAATTTTGTTGGGATTTTTTTTTTTTTTTGGGAATAAATGAACTTTTTCCAAATGTTGGTATCCATGAGAAAAAAAATTAAAAACCCTGGAGAGGGAAATTCCCCCTGAACCAACCCTAAAAAATTCCATGTGGGAAAGGAATGGCAACTTTTCCATAAAATCCCATGGAATTTATGGAATTCCACATCATCCCTCTGTTGGCATCTCCCAATCCAAGCTTGGAATGAAAAGAAAACTCCAAATTCCAAAATTCCAACCCAATTCCCACATTTGAGTTCTTCACACCCCAAAATTTGCATCCGGGTGGGAATTCCGGGGGTTTTTATTCCAACAAATCCCAGTTTGGAAAACGAGTTTTTGTTGAGTTTTTTTTTTTTTTTTTTCCTAAGCTAAATCCCTAAATATTGAAACAGGAAAAATGGGAAAAGTGGGAAAAGGGAGGGGTTTTGTCACTTGGATCTGAGGGGGATGATCCCAAAGGAATTCTTGGCTTCAGTGATTCCTAAGAAAATAAATCCGGCTTTTCCTGAATTTTTTTCCCCTCCTCTTTTTTTTTCTTTTTTCTTTTTTTTTTTTCTTAATATATAGATCTCTAAATTATATATATTTATAATTTCCCCAAGAAAATTTCCCAAAGAATTCTTCTAAGGCCTGGAATTCTGCCCCTTGGATTTGTCTGGAATTCGGGAAGAAGCCCAAGGGAAAAAAAGGATGAGAAATCAAAAGAAAACCAAACTGGCCCCAGGATGGATTTTGGGTTGAACCTCTGGAATTCCCAAAATAAAAAATATATGGAAAACTCCATCCCAAATGGATACAGGAGCATGCTGGGGATGCCTGGAAGAACTTGAATCACGGAGGGAAGGATTGGGAATGGTCGGAATTCCCGGTGGGAATCGCTCCCAACCCTCCCTGTCTGCATCAGCTTCTGGAATTCCTATAAATTTTGGAATAATATCCCTCAAAACAACAACAGAAAAAAAAAATAAAATAAAATAAAAACCAACCTAACCAACCCTCCCCAAAAGGAAAAAAAAAAAAAAAAAATTCCCACAAAGTTTCGCTTTGGAGTCTCTGGGAAACGTCGGGAAGGCCCAAAATTCGCGGGATGAGAAAGAACCAAAGTTGGGTTTTTTTTTTTTTTGTCTCTCAAGGTTTGGGAACTACCAACGGTTCCAAAGTCTATTCCAAGCAGAATCCAAGAAAAAAAAAATAAACCAAAAAGTGGGAATTCTCCCGCAGCAATTCCCACTTCCCAGCCAAGTTTTGGGCGGCAGCCGATCCCTAAGGAAAGAGAAAACGAAAAAAGAAGAATCCAACCAAACCATCGCGAACCGGAACGGGGAATTTTTGCACTTTTTTCTTCATGGAATTTTCAGGAATTTGGGGATTTGCTGCCTGAATTCCCAGCTGGGAGAGGAGCAGGGAAAAGGAGCAGCCATGAACTCGGCTCACTAAACGCAGGATGGGGCTGGAATTCCTCTGTCCACGCCCCAAAATTCCGGAATTCTGGAGCGTTCCCGGCAAAAAGTTCGGCGTCGGTGGCGAAGGCAGAGAGAGGAGGAGTCGCTGAGTCCTTTTATTTTTAATTTTTTTTTTCTTTCTTTTTTTTTTTTTTTTTTTTTTGGTGGTGCCAAAAAAATAATTCCAAAACTAAATACGGAAAGAAAGCCAACCAAAAAAAAAAAAAAAAAAAAAAAGAAAAAAATTAAATTTAAATTTAAGGAATTCTTCCCCCCCCTTTTTTTTTAAATTTTTTTTTGCCTCCTGCCAGCTTCCATGAAAAATCTGGGAGCCAACGGAGCCGGGAGATTCGGCCACCCCGACGCGGCAGGGACGGATGAGGAGTGGTGGAGTCGCATCCTAGAAAAGCCTCGGGGCGTTTATCCAGCTGGGATTTTTTTTTTTTTTTTTTTTTAAAGCAGGTTCCACGGAATTGTGGTAGAAAAAAAAACCAAAAAAAAAAAAATAAACCAAGGATGGCAGAGCCTGGCAGAGTCCTCCCTCGGGAATTATTTCCACGTGGCCGACTGTGGGATGGAGCGGGGCGGGATCATATCCAGCAGGTACTCGCGTTGCCGCTCCACGGCCGAGGCCGATTTGTGCACGGTCAGAGCGGGGCTGACGAAGGGCAGGGCCCCACCTGCAGGGAAAAAAGGGAATTCTGCAGTTAGGGAGTCGTGGAATAGCTCAGGAATGAGGGGAGATAATGAAAAAAATAATGGAACAGCAGGATTGAAATATGGATTATCCCAACGGGATCTGGCGCATTCAGGTTCCAAACTCATCCCGATAAACGCAAAGGTTTTGGATCAAAAATCAGGATTTGAGATCTCTGGAATTATGGAATGGCTTGGGAATGAGGGGAAATAATGAAAAAAATAATGGAAAATTAAGATTTAAGCATGGATTATTCCAGAGAGATCTGGCGCATTCAGGTTCCAAACTCATCCCAATAAATGCAAAGGTTTGGGATCAAAAATTAGGATTTGAGCTCTCTGGAATTTTGGAGTCATGAAATGTTTCAGGAATGAGGAGAAATAAAGAAAACAAAGCCACAATAAATAAAACTAAAAAAAAAAACCAAGAAGCCAAATCCTCATGGAAAACGGAATTTAAATATGGATTATTGAGATTTATGCACGGTCAGAGCGGGGCTGACGAAGGGCAGGGCCCCACCTGCAGGGAAAAAAGGGAATTCTGGAGTTAGGGAGTCATGGAATAGCTCAGGAATGAGGGGAAATAAAGAAAAATAAAACAGAAAATTGAGATTTTAGAATGGATTATCCCAGTGGGATCTGGCACGTTCAGGTTCCAAACTCATCCCAATGAACGCAAAGGTTTTGGATCAAAAATCAGGATTTGAGATCTCTGGAATCACAGAATGACTCAGGAATGAGGGAGAAAAATGAAAAAAATAATGGAAAATTGAGATTTTAGAATGGATTATCTTGGTGGGATTTGGCGCATTCAGGTTCCAAACTCATCCCGATAAACGCAAAGGTTTGGGATCAAAAATTAGGATTTGAGCACTCTGGAATTATGGAGTCATGGAATGTCTCAGGAATGAGGAGAAATAAAGAAAAAAAGCCAAATCTTCATGGAAAAGTGGGATTTAAATGTGGATTATCCCAATGGGATTTGGCGCATTCAGGTTCCAAACTCATCCCAATAAACACAAAGGTTTGGGATCAAAAATTAGGATTTGAGCTCTCTGGAATTCTGAAGTCATGGAATGTTTCAGGAATAAGGAGAAATAATGAAAAAAGAAGCCAAATCCTCATAGAAAAGTGGGATTTAAATATGGATTATCCCAGCAGGATCTGGCGCATTCAGGTTCCAAACTCATCCCAATAAACGCAAAGGTTTTGGATCAAAAATCAGGATTTGAGATCTCTGGAATTTTGGAGTCATGGAATGTCATGGGAATAAGGGGAATAAAGAAAAAAAAAGTCAAATATTCCAGGAAAAGCAAGATTTAAACATGGATTATCCCAGTGGGAGCTGGTGCATTCAGGTTCCAAACTCATCCCAGTTTTGGATCAAAAATCAGGATTTGAGTTCTGGAATTTTGGAGTCATGGAATGTCTCAGGAATGAGGGGAAATAAAAAAAAGAAAAAATTTTTAAAAAAGAGCCAAATCCTCATGGAAAAGTGGGATTTAAATATGGATTATCCCAGCAGGATCTGGTGCATTCAGATTCCAAACTCATCCTGGTTTCAGATCAAAAATCAGGATTTGAGCTCTCTGCACTCAATTTTTGAAGTGATGGGTGAAATTTTTGTGGGAATAAAATAATCCCAAGAAATCCATCAGGAAAATTCCCACTAAAACTTTCTTTCCACCCTTTAAAATTTGCACCAGTTTCACATTCCCAGCAATAAATAAACTCTTCTCACACTCAAAAATCGACAAGTTAACCAAAAAAATCTCAAATTAACACCCAAAACCCAGGATTTTTTTTTCCAAATAATCCCCCAAAAATGCAGATTTTTGGGCTGCCATACCTGTGCTGATGGGGTTTTTCTTCCAGGCTCCTGCAGTGCCCTTGCTGCCCGACCTCTCGGCGTGTTTGCCGGGCCGGCTGCCGAGGGCGGCGCTGCCCGAGGAGCTCTGGAGTTTGGGAGAGGGGCTGAAGGTGTGCAGGACCCCTCGGGAAGCACCTCGGGACATCTGGCTGGAACTCTGGCAAAAAACACCAAAAAAAAATGAATGATGGATGAAATTTGGGATTTGATGATCTTTGGGATTGGATGATCTTTAGGATTTGCTGATTTTTGGCACTGGCTGATCTTTGGGATTGGCTGATTTTTGGCACTGCCTGATCTTTAGGATTGGCTGATTTTTGGGATTGGCTGATCTTTAGCACTGGCTGATTTTTGGCACTGGCTGATATTTGGCATTGCCTGATCTTTAGCACTGGCTGATTTTTGGCACTGGTTGATATTTGGCACTGGCTGATTTTTGGGATTGGATGATCTTTAGGATTGGCTGATCTTTGGGTTTGGCTGATCTTTGGGATTGGGTGATCTTTAAGACTGGCTGATTTTCGGCACTGGCTGATCTTTAGGACTGGCTGATCTTTGGTATTGGATGATCTTTGGCACTGGCTGATTTTTGGCACTGTCTGACTTTTAGCATTGTCTGATTTTTAGCACTGGCTGATCTTTGGGTTTGGCTGATCTTTGGAACCGGCTGATTTTTGAACTGGTTGATTTTTAGCACTGCCTGATCTTTAGGATTGGTTGATCTTTGGCACTGGCTGATCTTTGGCACTGGATGATTTTTGGTATTGGCTGATCTTTGGCAGTGGCTGATCTTTGAACTGGTTGATTTTTAGAAGTGTCTGATCTTTAGGACTGGCTGATCTTTGGGTTTGGCTGATCTTTAGGATTGGCTGAGCTTTGGCACTGTCTGATTTTTAGCACCATCTGATCTTTGGGTTTGGTTGATTTTTGGAACTGGCTGATCTTTTGGATTGGCTGATTTTTGGGTTTGGTTGATCTTTAGGATTGGCTGATCTTTAGGACTGGCTGATCTTTGAGTTTGGCTGATCTTTGGCACTGGATGATTTTTGGGTTTGGCTGATTTTTGGAACTGGCTGATTTTTGGCACTTGTTGATCTTTAGGATTGGCTGATCTTTGGGTTTGGCTGATCTTTGAACTGGTTGATTTTTAGCACTGGTTGATCTTTAGGATCAGCTGATCTTTAGTTTGGCTGATCCTTAGGATTGGCTGATCTTTGGCACTGGCCGATTTTTAGCACTGGCTAATCTTTGGGTCTGGCTGATCTTCAGGACTGGCTGATCTTTTGGATTGGTTGATCTTTAGGATTGGCTGATCTTTGGGTTTGGCTGATCTTTGGGTTTTGCTGACCTTTGGAACTGGCTGATTTTTGGCACTGGCTGATTTTTGAACTGGTTGGTCTTTAGGATTGGTTGATCTTTGGGATCGGCTGATCTTTGGGTTTGGCTGATCTTCAGCACTGCCTGACCATCACAAAACCACCAAACCACCCAGAACCCATCCCTGAGAGTTTGTCACTCACCCCTTGGGACCCCTCCCATCATCCCCCCACTCCTCACCCCCCTCACCTGCTTGAGCGCGTGGTGCTGCCCCACGGGCTCGGCCTTGGGCTGCCCGGGCGGGGCCGTTTGCTGCAGGATCCTCTGCTCGATCTCCTGCTCCTGCTGCAGGGCCTTGACGAAGGCGGCCTTGAGCCGGTTCGTGTGCTCGGCCTTCAGGGCCTTCTTCTGGTTGGAGGCCATGCAGGTCTCGCACATGATGGTGCCGTTCTTCTCCTCGCGCCAGCGGCACGTGAAGTCCGTGTGGCACTGCGCGCACAGGTAGGGCTCGCGGCAGGACGCGGCCACCGCCACCTTCCCTGAGGGACAGACACGGGGGTTAGCTCTAGTGTCACCTGTCCTGAGGGACAAACTCCTGGGATTGGTCACCAACACCTTCCCTGATGGACAAACACCTGGGATGGGCCATGGTCACCTTCCCTGAGGGACAGACACGGCCAGTTAGCTATGGAGTCACCTTCCCTGAGGGACAGACACGGCCAGTTAGCTCCACTGTCACCTTCCCTGAGGGACAGACATGGGAGTCAGCTCTAGTGTCACCTTCCCTGAGGGACAGACATGGCCAGTTAGCTATGGAGTCACCTTCCCTGAGGGACAGACATGGCCAGTTAGCTATGGAGTCACCTTCCCTGAGGGACAGACATGGCCAGTTAGCTTTAGAGTCACCTTCCCTGAGGGACAAACTCCTGGGATTGGCCATTGTCACCTTTCCTGAGGGACAAACATGGCAGGTCAGCTCTAGTGTCACCTTCCTGAGGGAGAAACTCATGGGTTTGGCCACCAACACCTTCCCTGAGGGACAAACATCTGGGATTGGCCACTGCCACCTTCCCTGAGGGACAGACATGGGGGTCAGCTCTAGTGTCACTTTCCCTGAGGGACAAACTCCTGGGATTGGCCATTGTCACCTTCCCTGAGGGACAGACACGGCCAGTTAGCTTTAGAGTCACCTTCCCTGAGGGACAAACTCCTGGGATTGGTCATTGTCACCTTCCTTGAGGGACAAACTCCTGGGATTGGTCACCAACACCTTCCCTGATGGACAAACACCTGGGATTGGTCATTGTCACCTTCCCTGACGGACAAACTCCTGGGATTGGCCACCAACACTTTCTCTGAGGGACAAACATGGCAGGTCAGCTCTAGTGTCACCTTCCTGAGGGACAAACTCATGGGTTTGGCCATCAACACCTTCCCTGAGGGACAAACATCTGGGTTTGGCCACTGCCACCTTCCCTGAGGGACAGACATGGGGGTCAGCTCCACTGTCACCTGCCCCGAGGGACAAACTCCTGGAATTGGCCACCAACACCTTCCCTGAGGGACAGACATGGGGGTCAGCTCTAGTGTCACCTTCCCTGAGGGACAGACATGGGGGTCAGCTCTAGTGTCACCTTCCCTGAGGGACAGACATGGCCAGTTAGCTATGGAGTCACCTTCCCTGAGGGACAGACATCTGGGAGTGGCCACCAACACCTTTCCTGAGGGACAAACATGGCAGGTCAGCTCTAGTGTCACCTCCCTGAGGGACAGACACTTGGGATTGGCCATTGTCACCCACCCTGAAGGACAGACATGGCCAGTTAGCTCCACTGTCACCTTCCCTGAGGGACAGACTCCTGGGATTGGCCACTGTCACCTTCCCTGAGGGACAGACATGGCGGGTCAGCCCTGGTGTGGCTTTGTTGCAGTTTCAACGATCCCTGCTAGGTTTAAACCCTGCACTTCTGTGAAGTTGAAATGATCCCTGTAAAGTTTAAATTATTCCTGTCAGGTTTCAATGATCCCTGCCAGGCTTAACTGATCCCTGCCAGGTTTAACTGATCCCTGTCAGGTTTAAACCCTGCACTCCTGTAAAGTTTAACTGATCCCTGCCAGGTTTAGCTGATCCCTGCCAGGTTTCAATGATCCCTGCCAGGTTTAACTGATCCCTGCCAGGTTTAAACCCTGCATTTCTGGAGGTTTAACTGAACCCTGCCAGGTTTAACTGGTCCCTGCCAGGTTTAACTGATCCCTGCCAGGTTTAACTGACCCCTGCTAGGTTTAACTGATCCCTGCCAGGCCCAAGCCCAGCTTTGCCCTGCCCATGCCCACCTTGGCTCTCCAGCAGGTTCTGCACCACCTCCTCCAGCCCCACCAGGTAGATGAACTCGTTGTTGGCGGCGCTGGGCAGGAAATTCATCTCTGGGGCGGGCGGTTTGGGCGGGGGGATCTCCAGCAGCGTCTTCTCCAGCTGCTTGCGCAGAGCCAGCTTGGCAGCGGCCTGCCGGCTGCCCGGGGCCTCGCCAGAGCCCCCCAGGGCTGTGGCACCCGCGGGGGCACTGCCAGCCTGGCCTGAGGGGACCGCTGAGCCCTTCAGGGACGTGGGGGATGCCTGCAGAGAGAGGAATAGGGTCATTGGGATAATTGGGATCACCCATGGGGGCACTGCCAGCCTGGCCTGAGGGGACTGCCGAGCCCTTCAGGGACGTGGGGGATGCCTGCAGAGAGAGGAATAGGGTCATTGGGATAATTGGGATCACCCATGGGGGCACTGCCAGCCTGGCCTGAGGGCACCGCTGAGCCCTTCAGGGACGTGGGGGACGCCTGGGGAAAAAGAAAAACAGGAATGGGATCATTGGGACATCCCAGTGTCACTCAGAGCCGTGGCACCCGCGGGGGCACTGCCAGCCTGGCCTGAGGGGACTGCCGAGCCCTTCAGGGACGTGGGGGATGCCTGCAGAGAGAGGAATGGGGTCATTGGGACATCGTGGTGCCACTGCCAGCCTGGCCTGAGGGCACCGCTGAGCCCTTCAGGGACGTGGGGGACGCCTGGGGAAAAAGAAAAACAGGAATGGGATCATTGGGACATCGTGGTGCCACCCATGGGGGCACTGCCAGCCTGGCCTGAGGGCACCGCTGAGCCCTTCAGGCACGTGGGGGATGCCTGGGGAGAGAGAGATGGGAATGGGGTCATTGGGACATCCCAGAGCCTCCCAGAGCTGTGGCACCCGCGGGGGCACTGCCAGCCTGGCCCATGGGCACCGCTGAGCCCTTCAGGGACGTGGGGGATGCCTGCAGAGAGAGGAATGGGGTCATTGGGACATCCCAGAGCCACCCATGGATGTGTCACTCATGGGGGCACTGCCAGCCTGGCCCGAGGGCACTGCCGAGCCCTTCAGGGATGTGGGGGATGCCTGCAGAGAGAGGAATGGGGTTATTGGGATAATTGGGATCACCCATGGGGGCACTGCCAGCCTGGCCTGAGGGCACTGCCGAGCCCTTCAGGGACGTGGGGGACGCCTGCAGAGAGAGGAATGGGGTCATTGGGACATCCCGGTGTCACCCGCGGGGGCACTGCCAGCCTGGCCTGAGGGCACTGCTGAGCCCTTCAGGGACGTGGGGGATGCCTGGGGGGACAAAGAGGAATGGGATCATTGGGATACCCTGGTGCCACCCAGGTGCGTGGGGGACACCTGCAGAGAGAGATGGGAATGGGGTCATTGGGATAATTGGGATAACTGGGAATCAGGGAATGGGATCCATGTGGAAAACTCCCATCCCTCCCACCCCATTCCCAACAGGAAATCCCAGGAATTCCTGCCAGGAATCCTCACCTGGGGGATGTTGATGTTGAGCATTCCCACACTTCCCACCCCATTCCCAATGGGAATTCCTGCCAGAAAATCCCAGGAATGTTCACCTGGGAGATGCTGACGTTGAGAATTCCCATCCCTCCCACTCAAATCCCAATGGGAATTCCTGCCAGGAATGCTCACGTGGGGGATGTTGATGTTGAGAATTCCCATCCCTTCCACCCCATTCCCAATGGGAATTCCTGCCAAGAAATCCCAGGAACTCTCACCTGGGGGATGCTGAGAATTCCCATCCCTCCCACTCCAATCCCAATGGGAATTCCCAGGAATTCCTGCCAGGAATCCTCACCTGGGGAATGTTGACCAGCAGGCTGGCACTGGGCATTCCCACCCCATTCCCTATGGGAATTCCCAGGAATGCTCACCTGGGGGATGCTGAGAATTCCCATCCCTCCCACTCCAATCCCAATGGGAATTCCCAGGAATTCTCACCTGGGGGATGCTGAGAATTCCCATCCCTCCTACCCCATTCCCAACAGGAATTCCTAGGAAATCCCAGGAACTCCTAACAGGAATCCTTACCTGGGGGATGTTGATGTTGAGCATTCCCACCCTTCCCTCCCCATTCCCAATAGGAAATCCCAGGAATTCTCACCTTGGGGATGCTGATGTTGAGAATTCCCACACTCCCACTCAAATCCCAATGGGAATTCCCACCAGGAAACCCCAGGAACCCTCACCTGGGGGATGTTGACCAGCAGGCTGGCACTGGGCACTCCCACCCCATTCCCTATGGGAATTCCCAGGAATTCTCACCTGGGGGATGCTGAGAATTCCCATCCCTCCCACTCAAATCCCAACAGGAATTCCCAGGAATTCTCACCTGGGGGATGCTGATGCTGAGAATTCCCATCCCTCCCACTCCAACCCCAACAGGAATTCTCAGGAATTCTCACCTAGGGGATGTTGATGTTGAGCATTCCCACCCTTCCCACCCCATTCCCAACAGGAATTCCCAGGAAATCCCAGGAACTCCTAACAGGAATCCTTACCTGGTTGATGTTGATGTTGAGCATTCCCACACTTCCCACCCCATTCCCTATGGGAATTCCCACCAGGAAACCCCAGGAACCCTCACCTGGGGGATGTTGACCAGCAGGCTGGCGTTGGGCACGTTGGCCACGCGGATCAGGCCCTGCTGGATGATCCTCTGGCCCTGGATCTGCACCGAGGGCACGGAGGCGCGCGGGGCCAGCAGCAGCGGCGGCGGGCCCGTGCTCGAGTGCTGCCGGATCGTGTGGATTTGCTGGGAACACACGGAAAAGGGGGTTGGGAATCCATGGAAAAGTGAGAATCCACCAGGCACAAAGACAAAGAAACCCAGGAATGTTCTTCCCTTCCCTCCAAACCATGAGAAAGAGCATTCCAGCCCCAAATTCCCAAGTTTCTGAGTGGATTTGTTGGGAACACATGGAAAATGGGGTTGGGGATCCATGGAAAAGTGGGAATCCACAAGAAACAAAGACAAAGAAACCCAGGAATGTTCTTTCCTTCCCCTCCAAACCATGAGACAAGAGCATTGTTGCTCCAAATTCCCAAATTTCTGAGTGGATTTGTTGGGAAAATATGGAAAAGGGGGTTGGGAATCCATGGAAAAGTGGGAATCAAGAGGCACAAAGGAAAACAAATCCAGGAATATTTTTCTTTTTCCCTCCATCTTTCCCTTTTCCTCCAAAACCACAGGGTAAGAGATGCTCTGAGCATTCCAGTCCCAAAATCCCAAGTTTCTCAGTGGATTCTGACTCTGGCAGGGTTTGGGTTTGTTCTTTGTAATTCTGTATTTCTATTTTAATTTCCCCAGTAAAGAACTGTTATTCCTATTCCCACATTTCCTGAGAGCTCCCTAATTTCAAAATTACAACAGTTTGGAGGGAGGGGGTTTCCATTCCCCATTTCAAAGCGAGGCAAGGTTTGGGGTTTGTTTCTTTGTAGTTCTGTATTTCTATTTTAGAACTGTTATTCCTATTCCCATATCTTTACCTGAGAGGTCCTTAATTTCAAAATTACAATAATTTGGAGGGAGGGGGTTTCCATTCTCCATTTCTGCCTTTCTCAGCAGACACCTCTCCTCCAAACCAGGACAGTAATTCTGTATTTCTATTTTAATTTCCCTAATAAAGAACTGTTATTCCTATTCCCACATTTCCTGAGAGCTCCTTAATTCCAAAATGACAATAATTTGGAGGGTTTATATTCTCCAAATCTCCAAGGACAGATTTTCAAAGCTCACCTGGGCCCCTCTGACCAGGGGGGGCATCACGATCTGGGGGCTCTGCTGCGATCCCAGCTTGGCTGTGCCCGCCTGGCCCCCCCGGAGCAGCGGGGGAGGGATCCCCGAGCCCGGAACGCGGCTGGAGGAGGGCTGGAAAAATGGGAAATGGGGAAAGAGTCAGTGAGGGGGGATGTGGGAGGGGAATATGGGAAATATGGGGAAAAAATGGGGAAAAGAGTCAGTGAGGGGGGATGTGGGAGGGGGAAAATGCAAAATATGGGGGAAAAAGTCAGCAAGGTGGGAAAATGTGGGAGGGGAAATGGGGGAAATGGGGAAAAATAGGGAAAAATGGGGAAAAAATGTGGAAAAAATGGGATAAAAGGGGAAAAAATGGGGAAAAATGGGGAAAAAAGGGGAAAAACAGTCAGCAGAGGGGGGAAATGTGGGAGGGAAAATGGGAAATATGGGGAAAAATGGGGAAAAAATGGGATAAAATGGGGAAAAATGGGGAAAATGGGGAAAAAATGGGATAAAAGGGGGAAAAATGGAGGAAAAATGGGGAAAAATGGGGAAAAATGGAAATATGGGAAGGGAAATGGGAAATATGGGAGGGGGAATGGGAAAAATGGGGAAAAATGGGCAAAAGGGGGAAAAAATGTGGAAAAAATGGGACAAAAGGGGAAAAAATGGGGAAAAATGGGGAAAAATGGGGAAAAACAGTCAGCAGAGGGGGGAAATGTGGGAGGGAAAATGGGAAATATGGGGGAAAATGGGGAAAAATGGGATAAAATGGGGAAAAATGGGGAAAATGGGGAAAAAATGGGATAAAAGGGGAAAAAATGGAGGAAAAATGGGGAAAAATGGGGAAAAATGGAGAAAAAATGGAAATATGGGAAGGGAAATGGGAAATATGGGAGGGGAAATGGGAAATATGGGAGGGGAAATGGGAAATATGGGGAAAAATAGGAAAAATAGGGAAAAGAGCAAGGGGGGAATGTGGGGGGAAATGGGAAAAAGGGGGGAAAATGGGGAAAAAGGGGGGAAAAGGGGAAAAAATGGGGAAAAATGGGGAAAAAGAGTCAGCAAGGGGGGGAAATGTGGGAGGGGGAATGGGAAAATGGGGAAAAATTGGGAAAAAGGGGGAAAATGGGGAAATATGGGAAGGGAAATGGGAAATATGGGGAAAAATGGGGAAAAAAGGGAAAAATGGGGAAAAAGAGTCAGCAGGGGATGGTGATGGGGGAAATATGGGAGGGGAAATGGGGGAAAAATGGGAAAAAAATGGGAAAATGGGGAGAAATGGGGGGGATATGTGGAAAATGGGGGAGAAAGTGGGAATAAATGGGAAAATGAAGGAAGAAATGGGAAAAATGGAGGGAAATGGGAAAAAGGTGTTTGGAATGGTGGGAATGGGGAATGGAAATGTTGGGATTTGTGGAGAGAAGGAAAACCTTGGGAAAAAATCATGGAAGAGGGAATGGAATGGGGGGAAAATGAAGAAGAAGTGGCCAAAATGGGAAAAAAATTGTTGGGAATTGTGGGAATGAAAATGTTGGGATTTGTGGAGGGGAGGGAAAAGCAGAGGAAAAAAAAAGGAGGGAAAAAAACTTTGGGAAAAAACCCTGAAGGAGGAATGAGGAGAAAGGAAAAGCTTCAGGAAAAATCATGGAAAATGAATGATAGAAAGGAAAAGATGTGAGAAAAAAATTCTGGAAGAGGGAAAGGAAAAGCAAGGAGGGAAAAGGGAGGAGGGAAAAAAAAAACTTTGGAAAAATCCTGGAAGAGGAATGAGGAAAGGAATGAGGAGAGAGGAGTTTGGAAAAGCTGCTGCCCAAGGATTCCAATCCTGAAATTCCCTCCTGGTGCTGGGCTGGGAAATTCCCAATATTCCCAACATTCCTCAAAACCCCAATCTTGGAATTTTCCCCCTTCCCAGGCTCTGGAATTTGGGATGTTGGGAATTTCCATCCCATTCCCACTCCCTCTGGAATTCCTGGACACTCCTAAAAATCCCAATCCAGGTTAATGCACCCAAAATTCCATAGGAATTGTTGGGATAAACCAGATTTTTGGGATTAATTCTGAGATTTCCTGAAGGTTTTTTTTTTTTTTTTTCAGTTCCTCTGGAAGTGCTGCCAAGGAAAAGATTCCTGGATTTGGGATTGGAGAGCAAATCCCTCCCTTTCCTCTGGAATTGTGGGGGTTTTCTAAACCTTTTTCTAGGGAAAATCCCTCATGTTGGAGCAGTTTGGGAATTCAGGTCCTGTTATCCCAAAAAAACCCTGGGAATGTTCTAAGGCCAAAGGATTTCAGGGGTGATTGACACCTGTCCATTGATTCTGGAATTTTCCTTCCCTGAGGATTCCCAGGATTTGATTCAGACTGGAATGGGATCTTTGCAACCCCAAATCCTGGGAGCAATTCCTGAAATAATCCAGGAATTCCCTCACAGAAAAATCCAGGGATTCCCTCCAGAAATTCCAAGTATTCCTTGAGCAATTCCTCAGAAAATCTTGGGATTTCCTGAGCTTTTCCTGAGAGAATCCTGGAATTCCCTGACAGAGAATCCAGGAATTCCCTCACTAAAAAAATTCCATTATTCCCTGAGCTCTTCCAAAGAAAATCCAGCAATTCCTTCCCAGAAAATCCTGGGATTCCTTCAGCTTTTCCAGAGAGAATTCCTTGATTCCCTGACAAAAAAATACAGGAATTCCCTCACAGAGAATCCCAGGATTCCTTCAAAGAAAATCCCTCAGCAATTCCAGAGAGAATTCCTTGATTCCCTCACAAAAAATCCAAGAAAACCCTGACAGAGAGTCCCAGGAATTTCCTCATAGACAATACTGGAATTCCCTCAGTAATTCCAAAAATAATTCTTTGATTCCCTCACAAAAAATCCAGGAATTCCCTGACAGAGAATCCTAGGAATTCCCTCAGCAATTCCATAGAGAATGCCAGGATTCTGTGAGCTCTTCCAGACAGAATTCCTTGATTCTCTCACAAAAAAATCCAGGAATTCCCAAACAGAGAATCTCAGAAATTCCCTCAGCAATTCCAGAGAGAATTCCTTGATTCTCTCATAGAAAATCCAGGAATTCCCTCACAAAGAATCCCAGGAATTGCTTCAGAGAAAATCCCAGGATTCCCCCAGCAATCCCAGAGAATCCTGGGATTCCCTTCCAGATAATCCTGGGAATCCTTCAGCAATTTCAGAGAGAATTCCTCGATTCCCTCATAAAAAAATCCAGGAATTATCTCATAGAGAATTCAACAATCCCAGACAGAATTCCCTGGGATCACCAAGCCCAGCTGGAAAACACCCCCTGAGAAATCCCATTCCCACCTTTCCCCGTTATCCCTAAAAAAAAAAAATAAAAAAAACCCCGTGGGAGCTGGGCAATCCTGGCAGCTTTTCCCGGGATTTCCCCAGGATTTTTGCAGGGATTTTCCCGGATTTTTCCCGGCTCCCACTGACCTGGAGGGAAGTTTTCCCAGCGGGAACAGCCTGAGGGCCCCGCACCAAGGGCGGGGGTGTGGCCGCAGCGCTTCCAGAGGGGCCCGAGGAAAGCTGGAAAAGGAAAAAAGCGGAAAGAGAGCAGAGGGATGAGGTTGGGAAAAGAGGGAATACAGACAGAGGCGAGGAGGGAGGGGGAAATCTGGGATCAGGGAGGAAATCCGGCTGGAAAATCCTGAAGGGAAATCCTGAGGGGAAAACCCTGAGGGGAAAACCCTGAGGAGAAAATCCTGAGGGAAAAATTCTGAGGGCAAATCCTGAGGGGAAAATCCTGAGGGGAAAAACCTGAGGGGAAAATCCTGTGAGGAAATCCTGAGGGGAAAATCCTGTGAGGAAATCCTGAGGGGAAATCTGGCGGGAAAATCCTGAGGGAAAAATTCTGAGGGAAAATCCTGAGGGAAAATCCTGAGGGGAAATCCTGAGGGGAAATTCTGTGGGGAAATTCCTGTGAGGAAATCCTGAGGGGAAATCCTGTGGGGAAATCCTGAGGGGAAAACCCTGCAGGGAAAATCCTGCAGGGAAAATCCTGAGGGGAAAACCCTGTGAGGAAATCCTGTGAGGAAATCTGGTGGGAAAATCCTGAGGGCAAATCGTGCAGGCAAAACCCTGCAGGGAAAATCCTGTGAGGAAATCCTGAGGGGAAATCTTGCCAGAAAATCCTGAGGGGAAAATCTTGAGGGGAAAATCCTGAGGGGAAATCTGGCGGGAAAATCCTGAGGGGAATTCCAGCACAAAAATTCTGAGGGAAAATCCTAAGGGAAAATCCTGAGGGCAAATCTTGAGGGGAAATTCTGTGAGGAAATCTGGTGGGAAAATCCTGAGGGCAAATCCTGCAGGGAATACCCTGTGAGGAAATCCTGAGGGAAAATCCTGAGCGGAAAATCCTGAAGGGAAAAACATCAGGGGAAAACCCTAAGGGGAAAATCCTGAGGGGAAAATCCTGCAGGGAAATCCTGTGAGGAAATCCTGAGGGGAAATCTTGCCAGAAAATCCTGACGGGAAAATCTTGAGGGGAAAATCCTGAGGGGAAATCCTGCAGGGAATTCCAGCACAAAAATTCTGAGGGGAAATCCTGAGGGGAAATCTTGAGGGGAAATTCTGTGAGGAAAACCTTAGGGAAAATCCTGAGGGAAAAATCCTGAGGCAAAATCCTGAGGGGGAAAAATCCTGCGGGGAAAAACCTCAGGGGAAAACCCTGAGGGGAAATCCTGAGGGGAAATCCTGAGGAGAAAATTCTGAGAGGAAAATCCTGAGAGGAAATCTGGCGGGAAAATCCAGTGGGAAAATCCTGAGGGGAAATCCTGAGGGGAAAATCCTGAGGGGAAATTCTGTGGGGAAATCTTGCCAGAAAATCCTGTGAGGAAATCCTGAGGGAAAACCCTGAGGGGAAAAACCTGTGAGGAAATCCTGAGGGGAAATTCTGTGGGGAAATCTTGAGGGGAAAATCCTGAGGGCAAATCCTGAGGGGAAATCCTGAGGGGAAAATCCTGAGGGGAAATCCTGAGGGGAAATCCTGAGGGGAAATCCTGAGGGGAAATCCTGAGGGGAAAAACCCAAGGGGAAAAACCTGTGAGGAAATCCTGAGGGGAAATTCTGTGGGGAAATCTTGCCAGAAAATCCTGAGGGGAAATCCTGAGGGGAAATCTGGCGGGAATATCCTGAGGGGAAAATCCTGCAGGAAAATCCTGAGGGGAAAATCCTGAGGGGAAATTCTGTGGGGAAAATCCTGTAGGGAAATCCTGAAGGGAAATCCTGAGGGGAAATCTTGCCAGAAAATCCTGAGGGGAAATCCTGAGGGGAAAAACCTGTGAGGAAATTCTGAGGGGAAATCTGGCAGGAAAACCCTGCAGAGAAAATCCTGAGGGAAATCCTGAGGGGAAATCCTGAGGGAAAAATCCTGAGGGGAAAAACCTCAGGGGAAAATCCTGAAGGGAAAATCCTGAGGGGAAAAACCTTTGAGGAAATTCTGAGGGGAAATCTGGCGGGAAAATCCTGAGGCGAAATTCTGTGGGGAAATCCTGAGGGGAAATCTTGCCAGAAAATCCTGACGGGAAAATCTTGAGGGGAAAATCCTGAGGGGAAATCTGGTGGGAAAATCCTGCAGGAAAATCCTGAGAGGAAAATCCTGAGGGCAAATCCTGAGGGGAAATCCTGAGGGGAAAATCCTGAGGGGAAAAACCTGTGAGGAAATTCTGAGGGGAAATCTGGCAGGAAAATCCTGCAGAGAAAATCCTGAGGGAAATCCTGAGGGCAAATCCTGAGGGGAAACACCTCAGGGGAAAATCCTGAGGGGAAATCCTGAGGAGAAAATTCTGAGGGGAAATCCTGAGGGGAAAATCCTGAGGGGAAATCCTGAGGGGAAATCCTGAGGGGAAATCCTGAGGGGAAAATCTTGAGGGGAAAATTCTGAGGGGAAATCTGGCGGGAAAATCCTGAGGGGAATTCCAGCACAAAAATTCTGAGGGAAAATCCTAAGGGAAAATCCTGAGGGCAAATCTTGAGGGGAAATTCTGTGAGGAAATCTGGTGGGAAAATCCTGAGGGCAAATCCTGCAGGGAATACCCTGTGAGGAAATCCTGAGGGCAAATCCTGAGGGGAAATCTTGAGGGGAAATTCTGAGGGGAAATCCTGAGGGGAAAACCCTGCAGGGAAAATCCTGTGAGGAAATCCTGAAGGGAAATCCTGAGGGGAAAATCCTGAGGGGAATTCCAGCACAAAAATCCTGAGGGGAAATTCTGTGGGGAAATTCTGAGGGGAAAATCCTGAGGGAAAATTAGCAGGAAAATCCTGAGGGGGAATTAGCAGGAAAAATCCTCAGGAATTTGGGGAATTAGTGGGAAAATCCTTGGGAATTCAGAGGAACATCCTTGGGGATTGGCAGGAAAATCCTCAGGAATTTGGGGAGCTGGGAATTAGTGGGAAAGTCCTTGGGAATTACCAGGAAAATCTTCAGGAATTTGGGAATCAGTGGGAAAATCCTTGGGGATTAGCAGGAAAATCCTCAGGAAATTGAGAATTAGTGGGAAAATCCTCAGGGATTAGAAGGAAAATCCTTGGGAATTCACAGGATAATCTTTGGGAATTAGCAGGAAAATCCTTGGTGCAGAGGCCTCAGCACTCCCAGAATTCCAGCACAGAAAGTTTAGGGAAAATCCTTGGGATGTTCAGAAATTTGGGAGAAATTCCCGCTCTGCTCATCCCTGATTTCAGGAATTTTGGGAATTCCATGTTCAGAATTCATGGAGAGTTCAGAATTCCAGAAAAATGCCAGGAAAAGGGAGAAGCCAAGAGAGTTGAGAAATTCTAGGAAAGGGTTAAAAAATCCTGGGAAAAGGGAGAAACCAGAGAGATAAAAATGCTGGGAAAGGGGTTAAAGAATGCCTGGGAAAGGGTTAAAAAAAATCCAGGAAAAGGCTTAAAAAATTTCAGGAAAAGAGACACACTAGGGAGTAAAAAATCCTGGGAAAAGGGATTAAAAATTCTGGGAAAGGGGAGGCACCAGGAGTTAAAAATCCAGGAAACGGCTTTAAAAATCCCCCCAAAAAATCCAAAAAAATCCCAGAAAAAAGTCAAAAAAATCCAAGAAAAGGGATTTTAAAAATCCAGGAAAAGGCTTAAAAAATCCCAGGAAAAACGGCCAAAAATCCCCCAAAAAAGTCCAAAAAATCCCAGAAAAGGGACTAAAAAAATCCAGGAAAAGGCTTACAAAAATCCAAGAAAGGGGCTAAAAAATCCCAGAAAAAGTGTTTTAAAAATTCCAGACAAAGGACTAAAAATCCAGGAAAGGGGATACACCAGGGACTCAAAAATCCTGGAGAAAAGGTTGAAAAACACTTGGAAAAGGGTCAAAAAAATCTCATAAAAAGTCCAAAAAGATCCTAGAAAAAGTCTTTAGAAACCCAGAAAAAAAATCTAAAAAAATCCCAGAAAAATCTAAAAAAAAATACCAGAAAAAAACTTTTAAAATTCCAGGAAGAGGGTTAAAAAAATCCCAGAAAAAGCTTTAGAAATTCCAGGAAGTGTCTTTAAAAAAATCCAAAAAGAGGTAAAAGAATCCCAGGAAAAAGGGCTAAAAATCCAGAAAAAGGCTAAAAAAATCCCAGAAAAAAAGTTTTTAAAATCCCAGAATAAAGTTTTAAAAATCCCAGAAAAAGATCTAAAGAAATCTCAGAAAAAAAATCTTTTAAAATCTCAGAAAAAATCTAAAACAATCCCAGAAAAAACAAGGCTAAAAACCCAGATAAAATCTTTAAAAATCCCAGAAAAAAATCTAAAACAATCCCAGAAAAAAAGCCTAAAAAATCCAGAAAAAGCCTAAAAAGTCCCAGAAAAAAAATCTAAAAAACTCAGAAAAAAATCTAAAACAATCCCAGAAAAAAAAAGGCTAAAAACCCAGAAAAAATCTTTTAAAATCCCTGAAAAAATCTAAAACAATCCCAAAAAAGAGGATAAAAATCCAGAAAAAGCCTAAAAAATCCCAGAAAAAAAATCTAAAACAATCCCCAAAAAAAAGGATAAAAATCCAGAAAAAGCCTAAAAAATCCCAGAAAAAAATCTAAAAAAATCTCTGAAAAAAATTCTAAAAATCTAAAAAAAAAAATTTAAAAAATCCCAAAAAGGAAGCACAGCAGGAAATAATAAAACACAAAGTGTTGGGAAATTGGGAATGTTGGGATTTTCCTACCTTGGGAGCCGGGGTCTCCTTCTGGCTCTGGCTCTGGCGCAGTTTTTTGAGCAGCACCAGCTTGGCCTCCTCGAGCCTCAGCTCCTCCTGCAGCTGCTTGATCAGGCGCTCGCGCTGCTCGGGGCTCCGCTGGATCGGGGAGAAATGGGGATTTAATATGGGAAAAACGGGAATTCAAACAGGGGAAAAATGGGGATTTAATCAGTGAAAAAATGGGAATTCAAACAGGAAAAAACGGGGATTTAATCCGTGAAAAAACGGGAATTCAAACAGAGAAAATGGGGATTTAATACGGGGAAAAACGGGAATTCAAACAGGGGAAAAATGGGGATTTAATCCAGGAAAAAAGGGAATTTAATACAGGAAAAAACGGGAATTCAAACAGGCGAAAAACTGGGAATTTTAACAGGGAAAAAATGGGAATTTAATCCGGGAAAAAAGGGGAATTCAAACAGGGAAAAAACGGGAATTTAATCCGGGAAAAAAGGGAATTTAATACAGGAAAAAACGGGAATTCAAACAGGGAAAAAAGGGGGATTTAATACGGGAAAAAATGGGGATTTAATCTGGGAAAAAACAGGAATTCAAACAGGGAAAAAATGGGAATTTAATCCGGGAAAAAACGGGAATTTAATCCGGGAAAAAATGGGAATTCAAACAGGGAAAAAACGGGGATTTAATACGGGAAAAAACGAGAATTCAAACAGGGAAAAAATGGGGATTTAATCCAGGAAAAAAGGGAATTTAATACAGGAAAAAAACGGGAATTCAAACAGGGGAAAAAACGGGGATTTAATCCGGGGAAAAATGGGAATTCAAACAGGGAAAAATGGGAATTTAATCTGGGAAAAAACAGGAATTCAAACAGGGAAAAAATGGGAATTTAATCCGGGAAAAAACGTGAATTGAATCCGGGAAAAACTGGGGATTCAATCCGGGGAAAAAATGGGGATTTAATACGGGAAAAACCGGGAATTCAAACAGGGAAAAAACGGGAATTCAATCTGGGGAGAAACGGGGATTCAATCAGGGAAAAAACGGGAATTTAATAGGGGAAAAAATGGGAATTCAAACAGGGAAAAAATGGGAATTTAATCTGGGAAAAACCGGGAAAAAAAAAGGGAATTCAAATGGGGGAAAAAACGAGAATTGAATCCAGGAAAAACCAGGAATTCAATCCAGGAAAAACCGGGATAAAACGGGAATTTAATCCGGGAAAAAACGGGAATTCAATCCGCGAAAAAACGGGAATTCAATCCAGGAAAAACTGGGAAAAACTGGGAATTTAATCCAGGAAAAACCGGGAATTCAATCCGGGAAAAACCAGGAAAAAAATGGGAAAAAACCGGAATTCAAACAGGGAAAAACCGGGAATTCAATCTGGGAATTCAATCCAGGAAAAACCTGGAATTTAATCCGGGAAAACAGAGAATTCAATCCGCGAAAAAATGGGAATTCAAACAGGAAAAAAACAGGAATTCCATCCGGGGAAAAAACGCGGATTTAATCCGGGAAAAAACGGGAATTGAATCCAGGAAAAAATGGGAATTCAAACAGGGAAAAAACGGGAATTTAATCCGGGAAAAAACAGGAAAAAATGGGAATTTAATCCAGGGAAAACTGGGAATTCAATCCAGGAAAAACTGGGAATTCAAACAAGGAAAAACCAGGAAAAACCGGGAATACAATCCTGGAAAAAATGGGAATTCAAACTGGGAAAAACCGGGAATTCAATCCGGGAATTCAATCCAGGAAAAACCGGGAATTCAATCCCAGATTTTTCCCCACCCCAATCCCATTTTTCCCCGGACTCACCAGCAGCGCCTCGGAGCCGGGCTCGGGCAGGGGGATCCGGGACAATCCGTTCATGCGCGGGCTCGAGGGCTCGTTGTCCGACAGAACGATCACGTCCGGGGACGGCACCCGGCGCTCCCGCTCCCGCTCCCGCTCCCGCTCCCGATCCCGATCCCGCCGGGAATCCCTGCGGGGAACACCGGGAATGAGCTGGGAGTGAACTGGGAATGAGCTGGGAGTGAACTGGGAACACTGGGAATGAGCTGGGAATGAACTGGGAATGAGCTGGGAATAAACTGGGAACGAGCTGGGAATGAACTGGGAAAGAACTGGGAATGAGCTGGGAACACTGGGAATGAACCGGAATGAGCTGGGAATGAACTGGGAATGAACTGGGAATGAGCTGGGAATGAACTGGGAATGAACTGGGAATGAACTGGGAGTGAACTGGGAATGAGCTGGGAATGAACTGGGAATGAGCTGGGAATGAGCTGGGAGTGAACTGGGAATGAATTGGGAATGAGCTGGGAATGAGCTGGGAATGAGCTGGGAATGAGCTGGGAATGAACTGGGAATGGACTGGGAATGAACTGGGAGTGAACTGGGATTGAGCTGGGAATGAACTGGGAATGAGCTGGGAATGAACTGGGAATGAGCTGGGAATGAGCTGGGAATGAACTGGGAATGAACTGGGAATGAGCTGGGAATGAGCTGGGAATGAACTGGGAATGAACTGGGAGTGAACTGGGAATGAGCTGGGAATGAACTGGGAATGAGCTGGGAATGAACTGGGAATGAACTGGGAATGAACTGGGAATGAGCTGGGAATGAGCTGGGAGTGAACTGGGAATGAACTGGGAATGAACTGGGAGTGAACTGGGAATGAGCTGGGAATGAGCTGGGAGTGAACTGGGAATGAACTGGGAATGAACTGGGAATGAACTGGGAATGAACTGGGAACACTGGGAATGAGCTGGGAATGAGCTGGGAGTGAACTGGGAACACTGGGAATGAGCTGGGAATGAACTGGGAATGAACTGGGAATGAACTGGGAATGAGCTGGGAGTGAACTGGGAATGAGCTGGGAATGAGCTGGGAATGAGCTGGGAATGAACTGGGAATGAGCTGGGAATGAACTGGGAATGAACTGGGAATGAGCTGGGAATGAGCTGGGAATGAGCTGGGAATGAGCTGGGAATGAGCTGGGAGTGAGCTGGGAATGAACTGGGAATGAACTGGGAATGAACTGGGAATGAACTGGGAGTGAACTGGGAACGAGCTGGGAATGAGCTGGGAATGAACTGGGAATGGACTGGGAATGAGCTGGGAATGAGCTGGGAATGAACTGGGAATGAACTGGGAATGAACTGGGAACAAACTGGGAATCACTGGGCACAGCCAGGAATGAACTGGGAGCGCTGGGATCAGCCCTGGGATCGGGGCCGTGCTCCCAGCCCTTCTCCAGCCCTTTTCTGGAATTTTCCTGAGCTTTCCCACCTCTCTTCCACCCGTTTTCCAGGATTTCTCCATCCCTTTTCCATCCCTTTTCCAGGATTTCTCCCTCCCTTTCCCAGCCCCTTTTCTGACCCGTTTTTCAGGGCTCTTCCAACCTTTTCCAACCCTTTTCCAACCCTTTTCCAGCCTGCCAGGGAATTCCAGGGCTGGGAAAAGGGCCCAGGGCAGGAATTTCAGGAGTGGGAAAATTCCAAAGGGTTGGGAATGTCCTCTAGAGGGCACAGTGAGCTTGGGAATCCCCAAATCCAGGGAATCCCCAAACACAGGGAATCCCCAAATCCTGGGAATCTCCAAATCCAGGGAATCCCCAAATCCAGGGAATCCCCAAATCCAGGGAATCTCCAAATCCAGGGAATCCCTAAATCCTGGGAATTCCCAAACCCTGGGAATCCCCAAATCCAGGGAATCTCCAAATCCTGGGAACCCCCCTGAAAATCTCCAAATCCAGGGAATCTTCAAATCCAGGGAATCCCTAAATCCTGGGAATTCCCAAACCCTGGGAATCCCCAAATCCTGGGAATCCCCAAATCCAGGGAATACCCAACTCCAGGGAATCTCCAACCAGGGAATCCCCAAATCCAGGGAATCCCCAAACCCTGGGAATCCCCAAATCCAGGGAATCCCCAAATCCAGGGAATCCCCAAATCCAGGGAATCTCCAAACAGGGAATCCTCAAATCCTGAGAATCCCCAAACCCTGGGAATCCCCACACCCAGGGAATCCCCAAATCCAGGGAATCCCCAAATCCAGGGAATTCCCAAATCCAGGGAATCCCCAAACCCTGAGAATCCCCCTGAAAAATCTCCAAATCCAGGGAATCTCCAGACCTAGGGAATTCCCAAATCCTGGAAATCTCCAAATCCTGAGAATCCCCAAATCCAGGGAATCCCCAAATTCTGGAAATTTCCAACCAGGGAATCTCCAAATCCAGGGAATCTCCAACCAGGGAATCCCCAAATCCAGGGAATCCCCAAATCCATGGAATCTCTAAATCCAGGGAATCCCCAAATCCGGGGAATCTCCAACCAGGGAATCCCCAATTCCAGGGAATCCTCAAATCCAGGAAATCCTCAAATCCAGGGAATCCCCAAATCCTGGAAATCCCCAAATCCAGGAAATCCTCAAATCCAGGGAATCCCCAAATCCTGAGAATCCCCAAATCCAGGGAATCCCCAAATCCATGGAATCTCCAAATCCAGGGAATCTCCAACCAGGGAATTCCCAAATCCAGGGAATCCCCAAACCCTGAGAACCCCCCTGAAAATCTCCAAATCCAGGGAATCTCCAGACCCAAGGAATTCCCCAGTCCTAGAAATCTCCAAATCCTGAGAATCCCCAAATCCAGGGAATCCCCAAATCCTGGAAATCTCCAAATCCAGGGAATCCCCAAATCCTGAGAATCTTCAAATCCTGAGAATCCCCAAACCCTGGGAATCCCCACACCCAGGGAATCCCCAAATCCATGGAATCTCTAAATCCAGGGAATCTCCAAACAGGGAATCCCCAAATCCAGGGAATCTTCAAATCCAGAGAATTCCCAAATCCTGGGAATCCTCAAATCCAGGGAATTCCCAAATCCAGGGAATCCCCAACCAGGGAATCCCCAAATCCAGGGAATCCCCAAATCCAGGGAATCTCCAACCAGGGAATCCCCAAACCCTGGGAATCCCCAAATCCAGGGAATCCCCAAACCCTGGGAATCCCCAAATCCATGGAATCTCTAAATCCAGGGAATCTCCAACCAGGGAATCCCCAAACACAAGGAATCCTCAAATCCAGGGAATCCCCCTGAAAATCTCCAAATCCTGGAAATCCCCAAATTCTGGAAATCTCTAAATCCAGGGAATCTTCAAATCCAGGGATCCCCAAATCCAGAGAATCTTCAAATCCAGGGAATCCCTAAATCCTGGGAATTCCCAAACCCTGGGAATCCCCAAATCCAGGGAATCCCCAAATCCAGAGAATCTTCAAATCCAGGGAATCCCTAAATCCTGGGAATCCCCAAACCCTGGGAATCCCCACACCCAGGGAATCCCCAAATCCAGGGAATCCCCAAATCCAGGGAATCCCCAAATCCTGAGAATCTCTAAATCCAGGGAATCCTCAAATCCAGGGAATCCTCAAATCCAGGGAATCCCCAAATCCAGGGAATCTCCAAATCCAGGGAATCCTCAAATCCTGGCAATCTCCAACCAGGGAATCCCCAAATTCTGTAAATCCCCAAATCCTGGTAATCCCCAAATTCTGGAAATTTCCAACCAGGGAATCCCCAAATCCAGGGAATCCCCAAATCTGGGAATCCCCCTGAAAATCTCCAAATCCAGGGAATCTTCAAATCCAGGGAATCCCCAAATCCTGAGAATCTCTAAATCCAGGGAATCTCCAATCAGGGAATCCCCAAATCCAGGGAATCTCCAAATTCAGGGAATCCCCCTGAAAATCTCCAAATCCAGGGAATCTCCAGACCCAGGGAATTCCCAAATCCTGGAAATTTCCAACCAGGGAATCTCCAAATCCAGGGAATCCCCAAATCCAGGGAGATTTCCCTATGGAATTAGCACAGCTGGAACATTCCCAGCTTTTTAATTTTTTTTCCTGGAGCTGAAAAACTGGGATGAGCTGAGTTGGGATTCCCTAGGAATTTCTTGGGAATGAATTCCTGACACCCAAACTCCTTTTCCTTCTGCAATTCCAACAATTCCATCAATCCCATCCCAGCAAATCCAGCTGCGATTACCCTTGGAACGGGAACAACTTTCAATTTTCCCAAAACATTCTCCCCTCAAAGACAAAAATGACACCAAAACTTCCCAAAAACCAGAATTCCCAACCCCATCCCAATAAAAATCAGGATGAGGAGGGATCCAAATCCTCTCCCAACTCCTGGAATTCCAAGGAATCCTCACCCTTTGGACGTGCTCATATCCACGGGCTCATCCCCGGCCGCCAGCTCCACTTTGATGGTGGCTTTGACTTCCCCACTTTTCAACATTGTTGGGATTTTCCCAGCTCCAGGATCTGTTTTGATTTTCATGTCCCCCTCAGAGCTGAGCTCAGATCCCACAGTTCCTTTGTCCATCCTGAGTTTTTTATTTTCCGGCTCCGATTCCCGCTCCAGGGCGCGCTTCTGGCTCCGGGTGCGGCATGAGTCCTCGCTCATGGTGAGGGTCTGCAGGGGGGCAGTAAAGGGTTAAAAATGGTGGGAATGGAGGGGGAAATCTTGGGAAAAATAGGGAAAAAAATTCAGGTGAGTTGTGGGAAAAAGGAGGCAGCAAAGGGTTAAAAATGGTGGGAATGCAGGGAAAAATCTGGGGGGAATCCTGGGAAAAAGGGGAAAAAAAATTCAGGTGAGTTGTGGGAAAAGGGAGGCACCAAAGTGTTAAAAATTCAAGGAAAAGGGAGACAGTGAAGGGTTAAAAAGTCCTGGGAATGAGGGAAAAGAATCCTGGGAAAAGGCTAAAAATATTGGGAATGGCGGGGGAAATCCTGAGAAAAATAGGAAAAAAATTCCAAGTAAGGGGGAAAAAATCCCACAAAGGGGGAAGAGAAAATCGTGGGGAAAGGGAGGGAACAAAGGGTTAAAAATTCAGGGAAAAGGGGTTAAAAAGTGCTGGGAAAGGGGGACTAAAGATCCTAGGAAAGGGTTAAAAGTGTTGGGAATGGAGGGAAAAATCTGGGGGGAATCCTGGGAAAAATAGGAAAAAAATTCCAAGTAAGGGGGAAAAAATCGCACAAAGGGGGAAGGGAAAATCGTGGGGAAAGGGAGGAAACAAAGGGTTAAAAATTCAGGGAAAAGAGAGACAGTGAAGGGTTAAAAAGTGCTGGGAATGGGGGAAAAGATCCTGGGAAAGGGTTAAAAATATTGGGAATGGAGGGGAAAATCTCGGGGGGAATCCTGAGAAAAATGAGAAAAAAATTCCAAGTAAGGGGGAAAAAATCGCACAAAGGAGAAAGGGAAAGTTTGGGGAAAACGGAGGGACCAAAGGGTTAAAAATTCAGGGAAAAGGGGTTAAAAAGTGCTGGGAAAGGGGGGATAAAGATCCTAGGAAAGGGTTAAAAATATTGGGAATGGAGGGAAAAATCTGAGAAAAAATGGGAAAAAAAATCTCAGGTGAGTTGTGGGAAGTTGTAGGAAAAGGGAGGCACCAAAGGGTTAAAAATTCAGGGAAGCAAGGGGTTAAAAGTGCCAGGAAAGGGTTAAAAATGTTGGGAATGGAAGGAAAAATCAGGTGGGAAATTTTTTTTTTCCTCTCAGAGATTCCGGGATTTCCCAGGAAATTCCAATTCTTGGATGTACCAATGAAATTCCCAAACTTCCTTTTTTTTTTTTTTTGGGAGGGTGGAATTTTTAGTGAATTTTTAGTGAAATTTTAGTGAATTTTTTTTTTTTTCTCTCCCAGAGATTCTGGGATTTCCCAGGAAATTCCAGTTCTTGGATGTGACAATGAAATTCCCAAATTTTATTTATTTATTTATTTATTTATTAATTTATTCTCACTCAAAACTCAGAGATTTTGGGATTTCCCAGGAAAATCCAAGTGAACAATTCCAATTTTTGGATGCATCAATGAAATTCCCAAACTTTTTTTTGGGGGAGAATTTTTCTTCCCAGAGATTCTGGGATTTCCCACGAAATTCCAATCCTTGGATGCATCAATGAAATTCCCAAACTTTTTTGGGGGGAATTTTTGGGAATTTTTTGGGAATTTTTTTTTTTTCCTTCCAGAGATTCCAGAATTTCCCAGGAAATTCCAATCATTGGATGTGTCAATGAAATTCCCAAACTTTTTTACTTTATTATTATTTTTTTCCCCTCAAAATTCCAAGATTTCCCAGGAAAATCCAACTGAACAATTCCAATTTTTGGATGCATCAATGAAATTCCCAAAATTTTTGGAGGGGAATTTTTGGGAATTTTTTTTTTTCCTTCCAGAGATTCCAGGATTTCCCAGGAAATTCAAATTCTTGGATGCATCAATGAAATTCCCAAACTTTATTTATTTATTTATTCATTTATTTATTCATTCATTTATTTATTTATTTATTAGTTTATTTATTTGTTTATTTATTTATTTATTTATTTATTTATTTATTTATTTATTTATTCCCCTCAGAACTCAGAGATTTTGGGATTTCCCAGGAAAATCCAAGTGAACAATTCCAATTCTTGGATGCATCAATGAAATTCCCAAACTTTTTTTTTTTTTTTGGGGGGGAATTTTTTTTCCCCTCAAAACTCAGAGATTCTGGGATTTCCCAGGAAATTCCAATTATTGGATGTGTCAATGAAATTCCCAAACTTTTTAATTTTATTATTATTATTTTTTTTCCCCCTCAGAACTCAGAAATTCCAAGATTTCCCAGGAAAAATCCAACTGAACAATTCCAATCCTTGGATGCATCAATGAAATTCCCAAAATTTTGTTTTTGGGGGAGAATTTTTCTTCCCAGAGATTCTGGGATTTCCCACGAAATTCCAATCCTTGGATGCATCAATGAAATTCCCAAACTTTTTTTGGGGGGAATTTTTGGGAATTTTTCAGGAAATTTTTTTTTCCTCCCAGAGGTTCCAGGATTTTCCAGGAAATTCCAATCCTTGGATGCATCAATGAAATTTCCAAATTTTATTTATTTATTTATTTATTTATTTATTTATTTATTTATTTATTTATTCTCACTCAAAACTCAGAGATTTTGGGATTTCCCAGGAAAAATCCAACTGAACAATTCAAATTTTTGGACATTTATCAATCCCAGGAGGAGAAAAAAATTCCCAATTTTTTAAAATTTTTTTTTGGGGTGGGGGATGAAAAATTCGTTACCAATCCCACATTTCCCACCCTAAAAAAAAAAAAAAACTTAGTGATGCCAACAGGTGGAAAAAGCGGGATCATCCCTTTGGCAAAAAAAAACCGCGGGATTTTGAAGACGGGAATTGGCGGGAAATGAGGAGGGGGCGGGGCGGGGATTTCCCGGGAATTGCGGGATCCCGCGGGAATTCGGCGGCTCCGGCAGCGCAGGGGTTAAAGCGCTGCCATTTCCGCGCCATTCCCGAGAAATCTCCGCGAACAAAATGGCAGCGCTTAACCCCTGCGCTGCCGGAACGGCCGGATCCCCACCGGGAACGGCTCCGGTCGCGACAGTGCCGGGAAATCGCGACAGAAAATCGCGACATTGCCGGGAATTCCCGCCCCGACCCGCCGGGGTTTGGCGCGGTTTTCCTAAATTTCCAGGGGGTGATTCCCGGGATTCCCACCGGGATTTTATTCTGATTTTTTCCAGATTTCCAGGGAGTCATTCCCGGGAATTCCCAAAATTCTCACCGGGATTTATCCCGATTTTCCCACATTTCCAGGGGGTGATTCCCGGGATTCCTTTGATCTCCATCAGGATTTTATTCTGATTTTTCCCAGATTTCCATGGGGTCATTCCCTGGAATTTCCTTTTATTCCTACCAGGATTTATCTCGATTTTCCCAGATTTCCAGGGAGTGATTCCCGGACTGTTTAATGTGGGAATTCCCTGAAATTCCCAGGAATTCCCTTTGATTCCCAACAGGATTTTATCCAAATTTTCCCAAATTTCCATGGACACATTCCCGGGAATTCCCGTCCCGACCCCTCCGGGGTTTATCTCAATTTTCCTAAATTTCCAGGGGATGATTCCTGGGAATTCCCGAGATTTTCACAGAGTTTTTATCCTGATATTCCCAAATTTCTATGAACACATTACTGGGAATTCCCGGGATTCCCACCGGGATTTTATCCCGATTTTCCCAAATTTCCAGGGAGTGATTCCGGGAATTCCCTTTGATTCCTACCAGGATTTTATCCCGATTTTCCCAGATTTCCTTGGACACATTTCCTGGAATTCCCGGGATTCCCACCGGGATTTTATTCTGATTTTTCCCAGATTTCCAGGGAGTGATTCCCGGGATTCCTTTGATCTCCACCAGGATTTTATTCTGATTTTTCCCAGATTTCCATGGGGTCATTCCCAGGAATTTCCTTTTATTCCTACCAGGATTTACCTCCATTTCCCCACATTTCCAGGGGTTGATTCCCAAGAATTCCCGAGATTCCCACCAGGATTTTATTCTGATTTTTCCCAAATTTCCAGGGGGTGATTCCCGGGCTGCTCAGGGTGGGAATTCCATGAAATTCCCGGGATTCCTTTGATTCCCACTGGGATTTATCCCTATTTTCCTAAATTTTCAGGGGGTGATTCCCGGGATTCCCACCAGGATTTTATCCCGATTTTTCCCAGATTTCCATGGACACATTCCCTGGAATTCCCGGGATTCCCACAGGGGTTTATCCCGACTTTTCCAAAATTTCCAGAGGGTGATTCCTGGGAATTCCCGAGATTCCCACTGGAGTTTTATCCTGACTTTTCCCAAATTTCCAGGAGGTTATTTCCAGGAATTCCCGGGATTTTCACAGAGATTTTATCCTGATTTTCCCAAACTTCCATGGACACATTCCCTGGACTTTCCTTTGATTCCCACCAGGGTTTATCTTGATTTTCCCAAATTTCCAGGGGGTGATTCCCAAGAATTCCCAGGATTCCCACAGGGGTTTGTCCAAATTTTCCCAGATTTCCATGGACACATTCCCTGGAATTCCTGAAATTCCCACCAGGATTTTATTCTGATTTTTCCAAATTTCCAGGGAGTGATTTCCAGACTGTTTAAGGTGAGAATTCCCTGAAATTTCCAGGAATTCCCAAGATTTCCACCGGGATTTTATTCTGATTTTTCCCAGATTTCCAGGAGGTCACGCCCGGGAATTCCCGAGATTCCCACCAGGATTTTATCCTGATTCTCCAAAATTTTCATGGACACATTCCCTGGAATTCCCGGGATTCCCACAGGGGTTTATCCCGACTTTTCCCAAATTTCCAGGGGGTGATTCCGGGGAATTCCCTTTGATTCCCACTAGGATTTATCCCAATTTTCCCACATTTCCAGGGAGTAATTCCCAGGAATTCCCGAGATTTTCACAGAGATTTTATCCTGATTTTCCCAAATTTTCAGGGAGTGATTCCTGGACTGCTCAGGGTGGAAATTCCCTGAAATTCCCGGGACTCCTCTGATTCCCACCTGGATTTTATTCTGATTTTTCCCAGATTCCCAGGGGGTCATTCCCAGGAATTTCCTTTTATTCCTACCGGGATTTATCCCGATTTTCCCAAATTTCCATGGAGTATTTCCCAGGAATTCCTGAGATTTTCACAGTTTTAATCCTGATTTTCCCAAATTTCCAGGGAGTGATTCCCGGGAATTCCTAAAATTCCCATTGGGGTTTATCCCAATTTTCCCAGATTTCCAAGGACACATTCCCTGGAATTCCTGAAATTCCCACCAGGATTTTATTCTGATTTTTCCCAAATTTCCAGGGGTTATTCCCAGGAATTCCCTTTGATTCCCACAGGGATTTTATCCTGATTTTTCCAATTTTCTAGGGAGCAATTCCTGGACTGCTCAAGGTGGAAATTCCCTGAAATTCCCGGGATTCCTCTGATTCCCATCAGGATTTTATTCTGATTTTTTCCAAATTTCTAGGGAGCAATTCCTGGACTGCTCAGGATGGAAATTCCCTGAAATTCCCAGGAATTTCCTTTGATTCCCACCAGGATTTAATCCTGATTTTCCCAAATTTCTATGGACACATTCCCTGAAATTCCCAAAATTCCCACCAGGATTTTATTCTGATTTTTCCCAAATTTCCAGGGAGTGATTTCCAGACTGCTCAGGGTGGGAATTCCCTGAAATTCCTGGGATTCCTCTGATTCCCATCAGGATTTTATCCAAATTTTCCCAAATTTCTATGGACACATTCCCTGGAATTCCTGAAATTCCCACCAGGATTTTATTCTGATTTTTCCCAAATTTCCAGGGAGAGATTCCCAAACTGCTCAGGGTGGAAATTCCATAAAATTCCCGGGATTCCTTTGATTCCTGAGATTCCCACCAGGATTTTTCTGCTTTTCCCAAAATTTCCCAAACTTCCACTTTGGGAATTCCCTAAAATTCCTGGGATTCTTCTGATTGCAAATTTCCCAAATTTCCAGGGACTCATTTCCCTAAAATTCCCTGAAATTCCCTGAAATTCCCAAAAATTCCTGGAATTTTTCTGATTTCCCTCCCCATTCCCACCAAGATTTTTCCCAATTTTCCCAAATTTCCTGGGAGTGATTCCCATTCTGGAAATTCCCTGAAATTCTCAATTTCCTTGGGAATTATCAGAAAAAAAATTGGGATTTTTTTTGGAGCTCCAGGAATTCCAGAGCCTCAGGATGGAATTTTTTATCCAAGGGAAAAGGGAATTTTATTTAGGAATTCCCACAGGAATTTGGAGAAAATAATCTTTAAAATCCCTGATCCTGGAAATGTGGAGCTCCAAAAAAATGGGAAAGGAAAATCCCAAAATTCCACTGCAGCTGAAAAAATAGGGAATAGCAGCAGAAAGGGAAAATCTGTGGGGAAATTCCTGGAATTTCTGTGGAATACTTGGAATTTCTGTGGAATTCCTGGAATTTTCTGTGGAATTTTCTTGGCATTTCTGTGGAAATCCAGGTGAATTTTCACTGGGAGGAGCTGGAATTCTGAGAGGAATTTGTGGGATTTTCTGGTTCATTGGAAAATTGTTTCAAAGCCACGAAAATTCCTTAAAAATTCTGATTTTCCCCACGGGAATTATTCCCAAATTATTCCTGGTTGGAATGTTCAGGGCAGGGATTTTTTTTATTTTTATTTTTATTTTTGGGAATGCAGAGGAGGAAATCCAGGAGCAGAATTCCCAATTTTTCCTGGGATTTTTCCAAGCAAATCCTCCCAGCATTAATAATTAATGATTATTAATTAATAATTCATTAATAATTAATAAAAATTAATTCACTAATTAATTATCAATTGTTGATTTTTCATTCCAAATTCCTCCTCTAAGGAGGAAAAAAATTCCAAGATTTATTTTTTTGGGAAGGGATTTAAACATTCCAAATTTAATTTAAATATTAATGAGTTCTCTATTAATATTTATAAGCTCATTTAATATTCATAAACTCATTTAAATATTCATTATCTCATTTCAATGTTCCTAAATAAATCTGAATATTAATTAGGGTTTGCAATTTGATCTTTCCCAATTAATTCCTCATTAATGAGGGAATTTCCAGTGTTTTCTTCATGGGAATGGGGAAATTCCAAACTGGAAATTCCTTGGAACTGCCAAAATTCCCACCAGGAATTCCCTTCCTAATGGGATTACCCCAAAGAAAATTAGAAATAAATCAGAATTCCTAAAATTCCCATCAGGAATTCCCTTCCCAGTGGGATTATCCCAAAGAAAATCAGAAATAAATCAGAATTCCCAAATTCCCACCAGGAATTATTTCTCAATGGGATTATCCCAGAGAAAAGCAGCAGGAAAATCAGAATTCCCAAAATTCAGAATTCCTAAATCAGAATTCCCACCAGAAATTATCCCAAAGAAAATCAGCAATAAATCAGAATTCCCAAATTCCCACCAGGAATTATTTCCCAATGGGATTATCCCAGAGAAAAGCAGCAGGAAAATCAGAATTCCCAAAATTCAGAATTCCCAAATCAGAATTCCCACCAGGATTTTTTTCCCCAGTGGAATTATCCCAGAGAAAATCAGAAATAAATCAGAATTCCCGAATTCCCACCAGGATTTTTTTCCCCAGTGTGATTATCCCAATGGAATGCAACAGGAAAATCAGAATTCCCAAAATTCAGAATTCCCAAAATTCCCACCAGGATTTTTTTCCCCAGTGAGATTATCCCAGAGAAAAGCAGTAGGAAAATCAGAATTCCCAAATTCCCACCAGGAATTATTTCCCAGTGGGATTATCCCAAAGAAAAGCAGCAGGAAAATCAGAATTCCTGAGGAATTTCCCTCCTTTCTCCATGGAAATTCCTGATTTTTAACAAAGGACTCCCAGGAATTCCCTGTCCCCTTCCCAGAATTCCTGGCACAGGTGAGGGGGAACCTGCCCAGGTGAGAGCAGGACAGAATTCCAACCCAAGGGGGATTTGAGGGAAAATCAGACTGGAATTGTTCTCACACAGGTGAGACCTGCACAGGTGAGACTGGGGCAGGACAGGTGAGACCAGACCTGCACAGGACAGGTGTGATCCACACAGGTGAGACCTGCACAGGTGAGACCCCACAGACCCTGCACAGGTGAGACCCCACAGATCCTGCACAGGTGAGACCCCACAGACCCTGCACAGGTGAGAGCAGGACAGGTGAGGAGGAAACCTCACCTGTTTGGGGAAAAACTCACTGGGAACAGGTGAGAGCAGAGCAGGACAGGTGAGGTGAGATGGGAACAGGTGAGACCCTGAACAGGTGAGACTGGGACAGGTGAGACCCTGAACAGGTGAGAGCAAATCAGGACAGGTGAGACAGGAACAGGTGAGACTCACACAGGTGAGATTGGGATAGGTGAGCACTGGGACAGGTGAGCACTGGGACAGGTGAGATGGGAACAGGTGAGACTGGGACAGGTGAGACTGGGACAGGTGAGACTGGGACAGGTGAGACTCAGGTGCGCACTGACTCAGGTGAGACTCACACAGGTGAGATTGGGACAGGTGAGACACACAGGTGAGCACTGACTCAGGTGAGACTCACACAGGTGAGATTGGGACAGGTGAGACTGAGAGAGGTGAGATCCCACAGATCCAGCACAGGTGAGGCCCTGTCCAGGTGAGCACTGACACAGGTGAGCACTGACACAGGTGAGACCAGGACAGGTGAGACTCACACAGGTGAGACTGGGACAGGTGAGACTCACACAGGTGAGACTGGGACAGGTGAGACTCACACAGGTGAGTGCTGACTCAGGTGAGACTCACACAGGTGAGCACTGACACAGGTGAAATTGGGACAGATGAGACTCACACAGGTGAGACTCACACAGGTGAGCACTGGGACAGGTGAGCACTGACTCAGGTGAGCACCTGCTCAAGCCAACACCTGCACGGGGGGAGCAGAGAACTCCCACAAGGGAGCAGCACCTGGGACAGGTGAGAGCTGCACAGGTGAGACCTGCACAGGTGAGAGCTGCACAGGTGAGAACAGATCTGACACAGGTGAGAGCTGCACAGGTGAGGGGAGAACTGACACAGGTGAAAGGTGACACAGGTGAGAGCTGCCCAGGTGAGCACTGCCACAGGTAACCCAGCCAGGGGAACACCTGCAGAGGGCAGGTGAGAACCTCCACAGGAGAGAACTGACACAGGTGAGGGTGAGAGCTGACACAGGTGAGCACTGACACAGGTGAGACCTGCACAGGTGAGACCTGACACAGGTGAGAGCTGCCTGGGGGAGCACACACAGAACAGGTGAGAGCTGCACAGGTGAGGGGAGAACTGACACAGGTGAGGAAAGATCTGACACAGGTGAGAGCTGACACAGGTGAGAACTGACACAGGTGAGACCTGCACAGGTGAGAGCTGCACAGGTGAGAGCTGCACAGGTGAGGGGAGAACTGACACAGGTGAGAGCTCACACAGGTGAGAGCTGCCTGGGGGAGCACACACAGAACAGGTGAGAGCTGCACAGGTGAGGGGAGAACTGACACAGGTGAAAGGTGACACAGGTGAGAGGTGCCCAGGTGAGCACTGCCACAGGTAAGAACCCAGCCAGGGGAACACCTGCACAGGGCAGGTGAGAACCTCCACAGGAGAGAACTCACACAGGTGAGGGTGAGACCTGACACAGGTGAGCACTGACACAGGTGACGGGAAGAACTGACACAGGTGAGACCTGTCCAGGTGAGATCTGCACAGGTGAGGATGAGATCCTGAACAGGTGAGAATTGACACAGGTGACGGGAAGAACTAACACAGGTGAGACCTGCCCAGGTGAGAACTGACACAGGTGAGATCCTGCACAGGTGAGACCTGCAGGGGACAGGGAACACCTGCCCAGGTGAGATCTGCCCAGGACAGTGAGACCTGACACAGGTGAGGGGAGAACTGACACAGGTGAGAGGAGAACTAACACAGGACAGGTGAGAGCTGACACAGGTGAGAGCTGACACAGGTGAGGGGAGAGCTGACCCAGGTGAGATCTCCCATGGGAAGCACTGACACAGGTGAGAGAACAGGTGAGCCCTGCCCAGGTGAGCACTGACACAGGTAAGGGGAGAACTGACAGGAGGGACTGGGACAGGTGAGACCTGCACAGGTGAGAGCAGAACAGGTGAGAGCTGCCCAGGACAGTGAGAGCTGACACAGGTGAGATTGGGACAGGTGAGACACACACAGGTGAGCAGTGACACAGGTGAGCCCTGGCCAGGTGAGAGCTCGGCCGTGGCTCCTCCCTGAGCATTCCCAGCTCCCAAATCCCAGATCCTGCATTCCAAACCCAAAAATTCTCCAAAATCCCAAAATCTCCAAAAATCCTCAAACCTCAAAAAGCCAAAATCCCCAAAACCCTCAAATCCCAAAAATTCTCAAATCCTAAAAATCCCAAATCCCCAAAATCCTCAAACCCCAAAATCCCCAAATCCCAAACCCCAACATCTCCAAAAATCTGAAACCTCAAAAACCCCAAATCCTCAAATCCCAAAATTCTTCAAATCCTAAAAATCCCAAATCCCCAAATTCCTCAAATCCCAAACCCCAAAATCCTCAAATCCCAAAATTCCTCAAACCCCAGAAATCCCAACTCCAAAATCTCCAAAAAATCCAAATCCCCAAAATCCTCAAATTCCAAAAATCCCTAAATCCTAAAAATCCCAAGTCCCAAACCCCCAAAATCTAAAAAAATCCGAAGCCTCAAAAACCCCAAATCCCCAAAATCCTAAAAATCCCAAATTCCTCAAATCCTGGCTCCAATCCCTGGGGAGATTTTTGGGCAGGGTCCCCTTGGAGCCCCTCTCCAGCTGTTCCAGGATGAAATTCACTCCCTCCCAAAATTCCAGGCCTAAAATCCCAATCCCATAAAACTCCTTGAATTCCCAATCCCATAAAATCCCAGAATCCCAATCCCATAAACTCCTGGAATTCCCAATCCCATAAAATCCCGGAATTCCCAATCCCATAAAATCCCAGAATTCCCAATCCCATAAAATTCCGGAATTCCCAATCCCATAAAATCCCAGAATCCCAATCCCATAAACTCCTGGAATTCCCAATCCCATAAAATCCCAGAATTCCCAATCCCATAAAGTCCCAGAATCCCAATCCCATAAATTCCCGGAATTCCTGTCTCTCACCTGCCAGGGAAGGTCATGGGGTCCCGCCGGGATGAGCCGGAGCCGAGGAGCTGCGGGAGAGAGAGGGGGAGAATTTGGGAATTCTGGAATTCCTGAATAATTCCAACATTCCCAAATGTCAACATTCCCAAATCCCAACATTCCAAGGGAAAAATCCTGGAATTCCAACCTTCCAAAATTCTAACATTCCCAAATCCCAACATTCCAAGAGAGAAAAACCCCTGGAATTCCAAGCTTCCCAAATTCCAACATTCCCAAAGGAACCCAAACATTTCCAAATTCCAACATCCCCAAATTCCAACATTCCTGAGGGAAAAATCCCTGGAATTTCAACATTCCCAAATTCTGACATTCCCAAGGGAAAAATCCCTGGAATTCCAACATTCCCAAATTCTGACATTCCCAAGAAAGAAAAATCCCTGGAATTCCAACATTCCCAAATTCTGACATTCCCAAATTCCAACATTCCCAAGAGAATTGTCCCTGGAATTTCAATATTCCCAAGGGAAAAATCCCTGGAATTCCAACATTCCCGAATTCTGACATTACTAAATTCTAACATTCCTGAGGGAAGAGTCCCTGGAATTCCAGCCTTCCCAAATTCCAACATTCCTGAGGGGGAAAATCCCTGGAATTCCAACATTTTTCCAAGGGAAAAATCCCTGGAATTCCAACATCCCCAAATTCTGACATCCCCAAATTCCAACATTCCCAAGGAAAAAATTCCTGGAATTCCAACATTTCCTGAGGGAAAAATCCCTGGAATTCTGACATTCCTGAATTCCAACATTCCCAAATTCCAACATTCCCAAGAAAGAAAAATCACTGGAATTCCAACATTCCCAAATTCTGACATTCCCAAATTCCAACATTCCCAAGAGAAGTGTCCCTGGAATTCCAATATTCCCAAGGGAAAAATCCCTGGAATTCCAAAATTTCCAAATTCCAACATTCCCAAGAGAGTAAAATCCCTGGAATTCCAACATTTCCAAGGGAAAAGTCCCTGGAATTCCAACATCCCCAAATTCTGACATTCCCAAATTCCAACCTTCTCAAATTCCAACATTCCCAAGGGAGAAAAATCCTCTAAATTCCAACATTTCCTGAAGGAAAAATCCCTGCAATTCTGACATCCCCAAATTCCAACATTCCCAAATTCCAACATTCCCAAGGAAAAAAAATCCTGGAATTCCAACATTTCCTGAGGGAAAAATCCCTGGAATTCTGACATTCCTGAATCCAAACATTCCCAAATTCCAACATTCCCAAGAAAGAAAAATCCCTGGAATTCCAACATTCCCAAATTCCAACATTCCCAAAAGAACTGTCCCTATAATTCCAATATTCCCAAGGGGAAAATCCCTGGAATTCCAACATTCCCAAATTCCAACATTCCCAAAAGAACTGTCCCTGTAATTCCAACATTCCCAAGAGAAAAATCCCTGGAATTCCAACATTCCTAAATTGTGACATTCCTAAATTCCAACATTCCCAAAGGAATCTCAACATTCCCAAATTCCAACATTCCCAAGAGAAGTGTCCCTGGAATTCCAATATTCCCAAGGGAAAAATCCCTGGAATTCCAACATTCCTGAGGGAAAAAAATCCCTGGAATTCCAACATTCCCAAATTCCGACATTCCCAAATGCCAACCTTCCAAAATTCCAACATTCCTAAGGGAGCTGTCCCTGGAATTCCAACCTTCTCAAATTCCATTTCCTGAGGGAAAAATCCCTGGAATTCTGACATTCCTGAATTCCAACATTCCCAAATTCTGACATTCCCAAGAGAGAAAAATCCTGGAATTCCAATATTCCCAAATTCTGACATTCCTGAGGGGGAAATCCTTGGAATTCCAACATTTCCAAGGAAAAATCCCTGCAATTCTGACATCCCCAAATTCCAACAATCCCAAGGAAAAAAATTCCTGGAATTCCAACATTTCCTGAGGGAAAAATCCCTGGAATTCTGACATTCCCAAATTCCAACATTCCCAAGGGAAAAAAACCCCTGGAATTCCAACATCCCCAAATTCTGACATACCCAAATTCCAACATTCCCAAAAGAACTGTCCCTATAATTCCAATATTCCCAAGGGGAAAATCCCTGAAATTCCAAAATTTCCAAATTCCAACATTCCCGAGGGAAGAGTCCCTGGAATTCCAACATTTCCCAAGGAATTTCAACATTCCTGAGGGAAAAAAATCCCTGGAATTCCAACATTCCCAAATTCCAACCTTTTCAAATTCCAACATTCCCAAGAGAGTAAAATCCCTGGAATTCCAACATTTCCAAGGGAAAAATCCCTGGAATTCTGACATCCCCAAATTCCAACATTCCCAAGGAAAAAATTCCTGGAATTCCAACATTTCCTGAGGGAAAAATCCCTGGAATTCTGACATTCCTGAATTCCAACATTCCCAAATTCCAACATTCCCCAAGGAACAATCCTGGCTGGATCAACACAACCCCAACCACCCAGAGCCAGGAACATTCCCAGGATTTGGGAATTCTGGCACTGACTGGGATTTGGGAATTGGGAATCCCAAAACAACGACACTGCTGTGAAAATTGGGAATTCCTGAGAGGGAATTGGGATAAAACCACAATTCCAATAAAAATCTGGGATTGTTCCAGCAGAATTCCCAGGAAAAGAGGATCCCATGGGATTGCAGAGTTTTCCCATGGATTAGGGAGCCTGAGATTCCCAAAAAATCCCCCCCAGATGAGCCTGGAGCATTCCCAGGTTCCCAGGGATGGCTCTTCCCAAATTTTCCCAAGGAATTCCTGAGGTTTGGATCCCAGCAGGATCCTGAGTTTATTCCCAAAGTTGGGATTTTCCCTTGGATCCGGCCCTGCCCGAGGTTTTTCCTGGTTTCTGTTTCCCAGAAATTCCAGAGAATTCCCAGATTTCCCAGTTCCCGTCCATGGAATTTCCAGATTTCCCTTCATTCCCAGATTTCCCTTAATTCCCATTTTCATCCATTAAATTCCCAGATTTCCTTTCATTCCCAATTTCCACCCATAGAATTCCCAGATTTCCTTTTGCTTCCATCCATGGAATTTCCAGATTTCTCTTCATTCCCAGTTCCCACCAGTGACATTCCCTGTTTTCCCTTCATTCCCAATTTCCCTCCATGAAATTCTCAGATTTCCTTTGATTCCCAGTTCCCATCCATGCAATTCCCAGTTTTCCCTCCATTCCCAGTTTCCATCCATACAATTCCCAGATTTCCTTTCATTCCCAGATTTCCCTTCATTCCCAGTTTCTCTCCATGGAATACCCAGATTTCTTTTCATTCCCAATTTCCATCCATGGAATTCCCAGTTTTCCCCTCACTCCCAGTTCCCATCCATGGAATTCCAGATTTCCCTTCATTCCCAGATTTCCCTTCATTCCCAATTTCCATCCATGGAATTCCCAGTTTTCCTCCATTCCCAGATTTCCCCTCATTCCCAGTTCCCATCCATGGAATTCCCACATTTCCTTTTGCTTTCATCCATGGAATTCCCAGTTTTCCCCTCATTCCCAATTCCCATCCATGAAATCCCCAGATTTCTTTTCATTCCCATTTCCATCCATGCATTTCCCAGTTTTCCTTTTATTCCCAGTTCCCATCCATGGAATTCCCAATTTCTCTTCATTCCAAATTTCCCTCCATTCCCAGTTTCCATCAATGCAATTCCCAGATTTCCCTTCATTCCCAATTTCTATCCATGCAATTCCCAATTTCTCTTCATTCCCAGTTTTCCCTCCATTCCCAGTTTTCCCTCCATTCCCAGATTTCCTTTCATTCCCATCTCCATCCATGGAATTCCCAGGATTTCCCCTCATTCCCAGTTTTCCCTCATTCCCACTTTTTCTGGACCCAGAGCCTGGGGCCGTTCCCAGGATTTTCCGGCCGCTCCGGCCCCGTGATCCCGGGAATTCCAGCAGGAATTAACAGAGCTCACCCAGAGCTGTTCGTGGTTAAGAGGATCTGGGAAAAATCCCTGAAAATCCTTTGGAATTTGGAGCTGCCCTGGCTGCTCTGAGGATCTGGGAGAGCTGGAATTCCTTGGATTCCCACTGGGAAATTGTGGAATTCTGCAATTCCAGACGTGTTCGGGTTTGGGAGCTCCTGGTTGGATCAGGAGTGGGAAAATCCTGGAATAGTTTGGGATCACTGGGAAAAAACTGGAGAGGGAGCAGCACAGAATTCCTGGGAGTGTCCAAGGCCAGCCTGGAAAAATCTGGGATAGTGGGAATATCCCTGGCTGATCCCAGAGCTCCTTCCCACCCCAGAATTCCATAAATCCATAAAAAAAAAAAGGGATTTATTCCCTTTCAGGATTCATATCCTGCCTTGGAATTCCATCAGCAACATCCTCTGTTTGGATCTGGAATTTTGGGATTTGAAACATTCCCAGAATATCCCAACTTTCCAGAATTCCCAACTTCCCAGCATTCTCAAATTTCCAGCATTCTCAACTTCCCAGCATTTACAAATTTCCAGCATTCCCAAATTTCCAGCATTCCCAGCCTCCAGCGCTTTCCCACTGATCCCAGGCAGATTCCTGCTCCTCTCCCAAAATCCAGGGGCACTTCCAGCCCCTTTCCCAAAATCCCAGGTAGATCCCAGCCCTTTTCCCAAAATCCAGGGGCACTTCCAGCTCCTGTCCCAAAATCCCTGACAGATTCCAGCTGTTCCTGCTGACCCCTGTCAGATCCCAGCCCCTTTCCCTAAATCCACAGCAGATTCCAGCCCCTTTCCACTGATTCATGGCCACTTCCAGCTCTTGTCCCAAAATCCCTGACAGATCCCAGCCCTCTTCCCAAAATCCACGGCTTTCCCACTGATCCCTGGCAGATCCCAGCCCTTTTCCTGCTGATCCCAGGGCAATTCCAGTCCCCTTCCCAAAATCCCTGTCAGATCCCAGCTCCTTTCCCAAAATCCACAGCAGATTCCAGCCATTCCTGCTGATCCCTGTCAGATCCAGCCCCTTTCCCAAACTCCCTGTCGGATTCCAAACCCTTTCCCACTGACCACAGCTGATCCCAGCCCTTTCCCACTGATCCCTGCCAGATCCAGCCCTTTTCCCAAATCCCAGATCGATCCCAGCCCCTTTCCCAAATCCCAGACCGATCCCAGCCCTTTCCCATTGACCCCAGGCCGATCCCAGCCCCTTTCCCAAACTCTCTGTCAGATCCCAAACCCTCTTCCCAAACCCCAGGCCAATCCCAGCCCCTTTCCCACTGATCCCTGTCAGATTCCAGCCCTTTTCCCAAAGCCCAGGCCAGTTCCAGCCCCTTTCCCAAAATCCCTGCCAGATCCAGCCCTTTTCCCACTGATCTCTGCCAGATCCCAGCCCCTTTTCCCGTTGATCCCAGGCCGATCCCAGCCCCTTTCCCAAACTCCCTGTCAGATCCCAGCTCTTTCCCACTGATTCCTTACAGATTCCAGCTCTTTTCCATTGATCCCTGTCAGATCCAGCCCCTTTCCCAAACTCCCTGTCAGATCCAGCCCTTTTCTATGGATCTCTGTCAGATCCCAGTCCTTTCCCAAACCCCAGACTGATCCCAGCCCCTTTCCCATTGATCCCAGGCCGATCCCAGCCCTTTCCTGCTGATCCCTGTCAGATCCAGCCCTTTTCCATTGATCCCTGTCAGATCCAGCCTCTTTCCCAAAATCCCTGTCAGTTCTCAGCCCTGTCCCACTGATCCCTGTAAGATCCCAGCCCCTTTCCCACTGGTCCCAGACTGATCCCAGCCCTTTTCCTGCTGATCCCTTAAAGATTCCAGCCCTTTTCCATTGATCCCTGTCAGATCCAGCCCCTTTCCCAAACTCTGTCAGATCCCAACTCCTTTCCCAAATCCCAAGTCGATCCCAGCCCTTTCCTGCTGATCCCAAGTCAATCCCAGCCCCTTTCCCAATGATCCCTGTCAGATCCAGCCTTTTCCCAAAGCCCAGGCTGATCCCAGCCCAGCCCCTTTCCACTGATTCCTGTCAGATCCCAGCCCCTTTCCCAAACCCCAGACTGATCCCAGCCCCTTTCCCAAAATCCCTGCCAGATCCAGCCCTTTTCTATGGATCTCTGTCAGATCCCAGCCCTTTTCCCAAACCCCAGACTGATCCCAGCCCCTTTCCCGCTGATCCCTGTCAGATCCAGCCCCTTTCCCAAAATCCCTGCCAGATCCCAGCCCCTTTCCCAAACTCCAGGTCAATCCCAGGCATTTCCCACTGATCCCTGTGAGATCTCAACTCTTTCCCACTGATCCCTTACAGATTCCAGCCTTTTTCTATTGATCCCTGTCAGATCCAGCCCCTTTTCCCAAAATCCCTGTGAGATCCCAGTTCCTTTCCATAGATCTCTGTCAGATCCCAGCCCCTTTCCCAAACCCCAGGCTGATCCCAGCCCCTTTCCATTGATCCCTGTCAGATCCCAGCCCCTTTCCCAAACTCCCTGTCAGATCCCAAATCCTCTTCCCAAACCCCAGGCCAATTCCAGCCCCTTTCCCACTGATCCCAGACCGATTCCAGCCCCTTTCCCATTGATCCCAGCCCTTTTCCATTGATCCCTGTCAGATCCAGCCCCTTTCCCAAACTCCCTGTCAGATCCCAAACCCTTTCCCATTGATCCCAGGTCGATCCTAGCCCTTTTCCCAAACCCCAGGCCAATTCCAGACCCTCTCCCAAAATCCCTGACAGATCCCAGTTCCTTTCCTGCTGATCCCTGTCAGATCCCAGCTCCTTTCCCAAACCCCAGGTAAATCCCAGCCCCTTTCCCACTGATCCCTGTCACATCCCAGCCCCTTTCCCAAACCCCAGACCGATCCCAGCCCCTTTCCCATTGATCCCTGTCAGATCCAGCCCCTTTCCAAACTCCCTGTCAGATCCCAGCCCTTTCTCATTGACCCCAGACCGATCCCAGCCCCTTTCCCACTGATCCCAGCCCTTTCCCATTGACCCCAGCCCGATCCCAGCCCTTTCCCGCTGATCCCAGGCAGCTCCAGGCGCTGCCATCCCGGATTCCCAAAGGCCCCTCCGGTGTCACTTCCTGTGACTCTCCCAGCCCCAGCTCCGCTTCCCGGCAGGACGGAGCCATCCCGGAGCCATCCCGGAGCCAGGGCTGGGATTGGGAACATTCCCAGGGTTTGGGACAGCCAGGGGTGAATCCCTGAGCTCGGGAATTCCACCCCAGGAATGGGGGAGAGTCTCAGAAAAGCCAAAGGAAAACTGAGCGGAGGGGTGGGAAAATTGAGGAAAATCGTGGAAAATCAGTCAGGAATGCTTGGGAAAAGGCAGGATGTGAATCCCAACCCCAGATCCTGGCAGGATTCCATCGAGAGAGAGACAATCCTGGCTGGAATTCCCGAAATTCCCAAGTTCCCTTTTCCCACCGAGTGCTGTGCGAGGCCGGGATTGTCCCACATCCCCCCAGACCCCCGGGATCCTCCGGGGCAGCGCATCCCAGTGCTGATCCCAGTGCTGATCCCAGTGCTGATCCCAGAGCTGATCCCAATCCTGATCCCAGAGCTGATCCCAGTGCTGATCCTGGTCCCAAACCTGATCCCAGTGCTGATCTTGGTCCCAATCCTGATCCTGGGCAGCGCATCCCGGTGCTGATCCCAATCCTGATCCCACTGCTGATCCTGATCCCAGTGCTGATCCCAGTGCTGATCCTGGTCCCAATCCTGCTCCTGGGCAGCAGATCCTGGTGCTGATCCCAATCCTGATCCCAGTGCTGATCCTGGTCCCAGGCAGCACATCCCGGTGCTGATCCCAGTGCTGATCCTGGTCCCAATCCTGATCCCAGGCAGCACATCCTGTTGCTGATCCCAGTCCCAATCCCAATCATGGTGCTGATCCTGGTCCCAATCCCAGTGCTCATCCTGATCCCAAAACTGATCCCAGTGCCCATCCTGGTGCTGATTCCAGTCCCAATCCTGGTGCTGATCCCAATGTACCTCCCAGTCCCAATCCTGGTGCCCATCCAGATCCAGGGCAGCACATCCTGGTGCTGATCCCAGTCCTAATCCCAGTGCTGATCCTCATCTCAATCCCGGTGCTGATCCTGATCCCAATTCCAGTGCCCATCCCAATGCTGATCCTGATCCCAGTGCCAATCCCAGTGCTGATCCCGATGCCCATCCTGGCACTGATCCTGATCCCAATCCCTGTGCCCATCTCAGTGCTGATCCTGATCCTAATCCTGGTGCCGATCCCAAGCCCAGTACAGCACTGATCCTGGTGCTGATTCCAATTCTGATCCTGGTGCCAATCCCAGTGCTGATCCTGATCCCAAGCCCAGTGCCTATCCTGGCACTGATCCTGATCCCAATCCTGATCCCAATCCCAGTGCTGATCCTGATCCCAATCCCAGTGCTGATCCTGATCCCGATGCCCATCCCAATGCTGATCCCAATGCCGATCCCAGCACTGATCCTGATCCCAATGCCTGTGCCCATCCCAGTGCTGATCCTGATCCCAAGCCCAGTGCCAATCCTGGTGCTGATCCCGATCCAGGGCAGCACATCCCGGTGCTGATCCTGATCCCAATCCCAATCCCAGTGCCCATCCCGGCACTGATCCCAACCCCGGTGCCCATCCCAGTGCTGATCCTGATCCCAATCCCAGTGCCAGTGCTGATCCTGATCCCAATCCCAGTGCCCATCCCAGCACTGATCCTGATCCCAATCCTGGTGCTGATCCCAGTGCTGATTCTGATCCAAATCTCGGTGCTGATCCTGATCCCAATCCCAGTCTGATCCTGATCCCAATCCCGGTGCCCATCCCGGCACTGACCCTGATGCCCATCCCAGTGCTGATCCCAGTCCCGGTCCCGGTGCCCATCCCAGTGCTGATCCCGATCCCAATCCCGGTGCCCATCGCGGTGCCGATCCCGATCCCGGTGCCGGGCAGCACATCGCGATCCCGATGCGATGCCGGTGCCATTCCCGGTGCCCCGGGGCGCAGGAAGGGCGGCGGGGACTCTTATTGTGACACGGCCCCGGCCCGGCCCGGCCGCACGGCCCGGCCGCGGCCACCGCGGGGCTCCGGCACCGGGGGGCACCGGGGGGGCACCGGGGGGCACCGGCCACGGCGACACCGCCCGGCACCGCGCCTTTGCACACCGGGGATTCACCTGGGGAGCCTCGGGGTGACCGGGGGGTGACCACAGGGTGACCATGGGGTGACCGGGGGGGGTCGGGGGGGGTCCCCGTGCTCGGGGAGAGCGGGGGGCAGCGGCACCGGGCGGTACCGGGGGTGGGGGCACGGTGAGAGGGGGGATGGAGGGTTGGGACAGCGGGGATGGAGCCGGAGAGGCTCGGGGTGACCGGGGGGTGACCGGGGGGGTGACCACGGAGTGACCACCGGGTGACCGGGGGGGGTTCGGGGGGGTCTCCGTGTCCCCCCCGTGTCCCCCCGTGTCCCGCACCCGGAGCACGGTGCGGGGGGGGGGAGGGCAGCGGGCACGGAGCGCTCGGGGCGGCGGCGGAGGAGGAAGAGGAGGAGGAGGAGGAGAAGGAGGAGGAAGAGGAGGAAGAGGAAGCAGCCCGGCGGAAAGCCCGCAGCAACTTTCCCAAACAAAAGCCGGCGGCGCCCCGGGGCGCTGGGAGGGCGGCGGGGCTGGGGGTTCCAGCGGGGGACGAGCCCCGGGGTCCCGGGGTCCCCCCGGTGCCACCGGCTCGGGGCTCGGGGCGGCCGGAGCCGCGGCCAGCGGGACTTTGCACTTTCCGGGCTCCCCGCACGGCCGGGAAACGCCGCAAGTTGAGCGGCAGCTCTCCCTCCCGCTGACCTCTGCTCTCCCCAAAGGCGGGGCGGTTCCGTAGCTCCGGTACCGGAGGCGATGAACGCCGGCAGAACTTTTACCGGGAGAAGTGTCCGGGCGCTGCTCCGCTCGCTCCGAGCCCAGCCCGGCCCCGGTGCCGGCTCCGCGCCGCTGTCCCCGCGCTGTGCCCGGCGCTGCCCCGCGGCTGGCGGGGCTTTCCCGGCGGCTCCCGTGGCTCCCCGCCGGTGCCGATAATGCGCTCCTCACACATGGAGGGAGTCGCGGCGCTACCGGCGGAGCATGCGCGGGGCGGGGCGGCCGGGCGGCGGGGCCGGCGGAGGGGACGGCGTGGGGACAGCGGTGAGATGGTGTGGGGACAGCGAGGGGATGGCGGAAGGACGGGGAGGGGACGGCGTGGGGACGGCTGTGAGGGGAGAGCGGCGGGAGCGCACCGGGAGCGCGGCGGGCCCGGGCCCCTCACGGCGCTGCGGCCGCCGCCGCTTCCGGGCGCGGCGCGGGAGGAACCGCGCTTGTGTCGCGGGACGCCATTGGCCGCGGGGGTCGCGCGGGGGATGTGAGGAGGGCGCTGATTGGCTGGGGCGGCGGGCGGGGGGCGCGCGGGCAGCGCCGCGCGGGGAGAGGCCACGTGGAGAGAGGGGACGGAGAGGGGACAGAGAGGGGACAGAGAGGGGACGGAGAGGGGATGGAGAGGGGAGAGACAGGGGAGAGAGAGGGGACACGGAGGGGACAGAGAGCGGGGAGAGAGAGGGGACAGGGAGGGGAGAGAGAGGGGACAGAGGGGGGACAGAGAGAGGGGACAGAGAGGGGACAGAGAGGGGACAGAGAGGGGACAGGGAGGGACAGGGAGGGACAGAGAGGGGACAGAGAGGGGACGGAGAGGGGACAGAGAGGGGACGGAGAGGGGACAGGGAGAGGGGACAGAGAGGGGACAGGGAGGGGAGAGAGAGGGGACAGGGACGGGACGGAGAGGGGATAGAGAGGGGACAGAGAGGGGAGAGAGAGGGGACAGAGCGGGGATAGAGAGGGGACAGAGGGGGGATGGAGGGGGGACAGAGAGAGGGGACGGAGAGGGGACAGCGAGGGGACAGAGCGGGGATAGAGAGGGGATGGAGAGGGGACAGGGAGGGGACGGAGAGCGGGGAGACAGGGGACACAAGAGGGGACGGAGAGGCGACAGCGGGGGGACAGAGAGAGGGGACGGAGAGGGGGGACACAGAAGGGACAGGGAGGGGACAGAGAGGGGACAGAGATGGGACAGCGAAGGACGGAGAGGGGGGACACAGAGTGAGGGGACAGGGGACACGGCGGGGACACAGAGGGGACAGCGAGGGGAGAGACAGGTGACAGAGAGGGACGGAGAGGGGACACAGAGTGAGGGGAGAGGGGATAGAGAGGGGACGGAGAGGAGACAGCGGGGAGACACGGGGGGGACACCGAGAGGACACAGAGTAAGGGGAGAGGGGACAGAGAGGGGACAGGGGACACAGGACGGGAGAGGGGACACAGAGGGGACAGGGGACAGAGAGGGGACAGCAGCAGTGGCCGATGCAGGAGTCGCGGAGCGGCCGCGGGAGGCACCGGGACAGGGGCAGGGCACGGCTCCCATCCCAAAAATTCCCCGAGCCCAAAAAATTCCCCGAGCCCAAAAAAGCCGCTCCGAGCAGCCCAAGGACGAGGAGAATTCCCCCAAATCTCCCCCAAATCCTGCCGAGTTTTCCCCTAAATCCCAGAAAATTCCCCGAAAATCTCAGCAGATCTCCCCAGATCCCACAGAATTCCCAAATGACATCCCCAGGATTTCAGGAAAGATTTTCCAAGGAAGTTTTGCAGGAGTCGGATCCAAAAATCCGAAATTTCAATTATTTTACACCAAATTAATGTGAGCTCTTATTAATTATTAATTATTCCCAGATTTCTCTTTTTTTCCCTCACCCTCATGTTGTCCCAATCAAAAAAATAAAAAGAAATCCCTAAAATCCCCAAATTCCCAGAATTTGGAGGGAGCTGCAGGGAATCCCAAATATTCCTGCACGATTTCCCTGTGATGATCCCAGGGAAAATTCCATGGATTTCACCCCAAAGCTGGAAAATCTTGGAAAAGCTCCATGGATGCCATCCCAAAACTGGAAAAATTCCATGGATTCCATCCCAAAACCTGGACAAATCCAATGGGTATCAACCAAAACTTGGGAAAATTCCATGGATGCCATCCCCAAAATTGAGAATATTCTATGGATAATAACCCAAAGCAGGAAAATCCAATGGAAACCATCCCAAAACTGGAAAAAATCCAAAGGGTATCAACCAAAACTTGGGAAAATTCCATGGATTCCATTCCAAAACCTGGACAAATCCAATGGGTATCAACCAAAACTTGGGAAAATCCCATGGATTCCATCCCAAAGCAAGAAAATCCAATAGAAACCATCCCAAAATTTGGAAAATCCAATGGCTATCATCCAAAAACTTGGAAAAATTCCATGGACTCCATCCCCAAACTGGGAAAATTCCATGGTTTCCATCACAAAGCAGGAAAATCCAATGGAAACCATCCCAAAACTGGGAAAATTCCATGGAAAACATCCCAAAAGTGGAAAAAATCCAATGGATATCATCTCAAAACTGGGAAAAAATTTCTGGATATCACCCAGAAATGGGAAAATCCCAGGGGTTCCATCCCAAAACTTGGAAAATCCAATGGATATCATCCCAAAACTTGGAAAAATTCCATGGATTCCATCCCAAAACTGGACAAATCCAATGGATATCACCCCAAATTGGGAAAACTCCATGGATTCCATCCCAAAACTTGGAAAAATTTCATGGACTCCATCCCCAAACTGGGAAAATTCCATCCCAAAACAAGAAAATCCAATGGAAACCATCCCAAAACTTGGAAAATCCAATGGATATCATCCCAAAATTTGGAAAAATTCCATGGAAACCATCTCAAAACTTGGAAAATCTCAGGGATTCCATCCCAAAACTTGGAAAATCCAAAGGATATCATCTCAAAACTGGAAAAAAATTCTGGATATCACCCAGAAATGGGAAAATCCCAGGGGTTCCATCCCAAGATTTGGAAAATCCAATGGATATCATCCCAAAACTGGAAAAATTCCATGGAAACAATCTCAAAACTTGGAAAATCTCAGGGATTCCATCCCAAAACTTGGAAAATCCAATAGATATCATCCAAAAACTTGGAAAAATTCCATGGATTCCATTCCAAAACCTGGACAAATCCAATGGGTATCAACCAAAACTTGGGAAAATCCCACGGATTCCATCCCAAAGCAAGAAAATCCAATAGAAACCATCCCAAAATTTGGAAAATCCAAAGGATATCATCTCAAAACTGGAAAAAAATTCTGGATATCACCTAGAAATGGGAAAATCCCAGGGGTTCCATCCCAAAACTTGGAAAAATTCCATGGATTCCATCCCCAAACTGGGAAAATTAATTAAAATTAATTTGGGATGGGAATTCTGGGACACAGGAATTAATTTGGGATTTGGGATGGGAATTCTGGGATACAGGAATGGATTTAAACTGGAAAAAAAAGGGAATTTGGGTGGGATTTTGGGAATCTCTGGGATGGAATTCCCAAAGAAGCTGTGGCTGATCCTTGGAAGGGGTGGGGTGGGATTGGGTGATCCCAGAATTAAATCCAGAATTCCAGGGATAAATCCAGAATTAAATCCAGAATTCCAGGGATTAAATCCAGAATTGAATCCAGAATTCCAGGAATAAATCCAGAATTAAATCCAGAATTCCAGGGATAAATCCAGAATTAAATCCAGAATTCCAGGGATAAATCCAGAATTTCCCCTCTGTGCCTTTTTTCCATGGATTCCCCAAATTCCAGCAGGAAATCCCAGGATGGGAAGGGATCCCAGGATGGGAATTTTTCAAGGATTTTGGGTTTTTTTGGAGCACAAAATGGGAATTTCAGCTTCATTTTATTCCATGGAAATGGGAATTTTTCAAGGATTTTTGGGGTGGTTTTTTTTTTTTTGGAGCACAAAATGGGAATTTTTTTTCTATTTTCCCATTGGGAATTTACTCCTGGATTAAAATTTGGGAATGAATCCTTCTTTAAATCCTTCTTTTTTTTTCTAACAGCTTCCCTAAAAAAATCCTAAAATTGGATTTTTTCCCAGAAAAAAGTGGAAGGAGGAGGGAAAAAGAGGGAAAATTGAGAATGAATTGGATTTTTTCAACCCCTGAAATCCCAAAAAAAGGCAGAGGGAGGATGGGGAGGAATGAAAAGGAATTTTCTGGTCCTGAATTTGGAATTCCAAATTCCCCAGGGATCCTTTTTAGGGCCTGGTTGGGATTGGCCCCAGGATTTGGGATGGAGAACTGGGATTGGGATGGAGCCCCAAAATTTGGGATCCCTGGGATTTGGGATTGAGAACTGGGATTTGGGATCCTTGAGATTTGGGATGGACCCTCAGGATTTGGGATGGAGAACTGAGATTGGGATGGAGCCCCAAAATTTGGGATCCCTGAGATTTGGGATCCCTGGGATTTGGGATGGAGCCCGAAAATTTGGGATCCTGGGATTTGGGATGGAGCACTGGAATTTGGGATGGAGAACTGGGATTTGGGATCCCTGGGATTGGGGATGGACCCTCAGGATTTAGGATGGATCCCCAAAATTTTGGATAGAGCACTGGGATTTGGGATGGAGCTCAGGGATTTGGGATCCCTGGGATTTGGGATGGAGCCCCAAAATTTGGGATGGAGAACTGGGATTGGGATGAGAACTGGGATTGGGATGGAGTCCCAAAATTTGGGATCCCTGGGATTTGGAATGGACCCTCAGGATTTGGGATGGAGCCCCAAAATTTGAGATGGATCCCTAAGATTGGGATGGAGCCCCAAAATTTGGGATCCCTGGGATTTGCGATGGAGCCCCAAAATTTGGGATGGAGCCTCAGGATTTGGGATGGACCCTTGGGATTTCACACAGATCCTTTGGATTTGGGGTTGACCCCTGGATTTGGGATTGACCCCTGGATTTCACACAGACCCCTTGGATTCATCACAGACCCCTGGGATTTGGGATGGAGCCCTAAAATTTGGGATGGAGAATTGGGATTTGGGATCCCTGGGATTTGGGATGGACCCTCAGGATTTGGGATGGAGCCCCAAAATTTGGGATGGATCCCCAGGATTCACCACAGACCCCTGGGATTTGGGACAGACCCTTGGGATTTCACACAGATCCCCTGGATTTGGGATGAATCCCTGGATTTCACACAGATTCCTGGAATTCACTGCAGGCCCCAGGGATTTGGGATTGAGCCCTGGGATTTGGGATGGAGCCCCAAAATTTGGGATAGAGAACTGGGATTGGGATCCCTGGGATTTGGGATGGACCCTCAGGATTTGGGATGGAGAACTGGGATTTGGGATGGAGCCCCAAAATTTGGGATGAGAATTGGGATTTGGGATGGAGCCTGAGGATTTAGGATCCCTGGGATTTGGGATGGAGCCCCAAAATTTGGGATGAACTGGGATTTGGAATCCCTGAGATTTGGGATCCCTGGGATTTGGGATGAAGCCTGAGGATTTAGGATCCCTGGGATTTGGGATGGAACTTCAGGATTTGGGATGGATCCTCAAAGTTTGGGATGGAGCTCTGGGATTTGGGATGGAGCCTGGATTTCACACAGATCCCTGGATTTCACACAGATCTCTTGAATTCACTGCAGGCTCCAGGGATTTGGGATGGACCTCTGGGACTCTCCACAGGCCCCTGGATTTTGGGATGGACCCCTGGATTTCACACAGATCCCAGGGATTTGGGATGGAGCCCCAGGATTCATCACAGATCCCTGGGATTCACCACAGACCCCCAGGTTTAGGATTGACCCCTGGGAATCACCACAGATCCCTTGGATTTGGGATGGACCCCTGGATCTCACACAGATCCCTGGGATTCATCACAGACCCCAGGGATTTGGGATGGAGCCCTGGGATCTGGGATGGAGCCCCAAAATTTGGGATGGAGCACTGGGATTCAACACAGACCCCTGGGATTTGGGATGGAGCTTTGGGATTCTCACACAGATCCTTTGGATTTGGGATTGACCCCTGGATTTGGGATTGACCCCTGGATTTCACACAGACCCCTGGGATTCATCACAGACACCTGGGATTTGGGATGGAGCCCCAAAATTTGAGATGGATCCCCAGGATTCAACACAGACCCCTGGGATTTGGGACAGACCCTTGGGATTTTCACAGAGATCCCCTGGATTTGGGATTGACCCCTGGATTTCACACAGATTCCTGGGAGTCAATGCAGAATCCCAGGGATTTGGGATGGAGCCCCAGAAATTTGGGATGGACCCCTGGAATTCGGAATGGAGCCCCAGGATTCATCACAGGCCCCTTGGATTCATCACAGACTTCTGGGATTTTGGGATGGACCCTTGGGATTTCACACAGATCCCTGGGAGTTACTGCAGACCTCTGGGATTTGGGATGGAGCCCCAAAATTTGGGATGGAGAATTGGGATTTGGGATGGACCCTCAGGATTTGGGATAGAGAACTGGGATTTGGGATGGAGCCCCAAAATTTGGGATGAGAATTGGGATTTGGGATGGAGCCTGAGGATTTAGGATCTCTGGGATTTGGGATGGAGCCCCAAAATTTGGGATCCTGGGATTTGGGATGGAGCACTGGAATTTGGGATGGAGCCCCAAAATTTGGGATGAACTGGGATTTGGAATCCCTGAGATTTGGGATCCCTGGGATTTGGGATGAAGCCTGAGGATTTAGGATCCCTGGGATTTGGGATGGAACTTCAGGATTTGGGATGGATCCCCAAAATTTGGGATGGAGCTCTGGGATTTGGGATGGAGCCTGGATTTCACACAGATCCCTGGATCTCACACAGACCCCTGGGATTCACTGCAGGCCCCAGGGATTTGGGATTGAGCCCTGGGATCTGGGATGGAGCCCAAAAATTTGGGATGGACCCCTGGGATTTGGGATGGATCCCTGGATTTCACACAGATTCCTGGAATTCACTGCAGACCCCCAGGTTTAGGATTGACCCCTGGGAATCACCACAGATCCCTTGGATTTGGGATGGACCCCTGGATTTGGGGCTTTTGGGACAATCCCTGAGGTTCTGCCCCAGCCCCTCAGGTTTTCCAGCAGATCCTGGAGTTTTCCAGAGCATCCCTGGATTTTGGGGCAGACGCTCAGAGTTTTCAGGAACAGACTCCCAAATTTCCCATCAGATTTTTAGATTATCCTGCAAACCCCAGATTTTTACTCCAGACCCCTCAGATTTTTCAGAATTCCAGATTTGGGGAAAACCCTCAGGATTTCCTACAGAGCCTGAAATTTGGGCAAAAATCCCTGGATTTTGGGACAGGGATTTGCCCCAAGCCTCTGGGTTTTCCTGCAGGACTCAGATTTTGGGACAGACCCTCAGATTTTGAGTTTTCCAGCAGAGCCCTGAGTTTTCCTTTTCCTGCCACCCCTGAAGTTTTCCAGCTTTCCCTTCAGCCCCTCAGCTTTCCCAAATCTTTCAGTTTTTGCCCCAAATCCCTCATTTTTCCTGCACCCTTCAGCTCTTTCCCAAACTGCTCAGCATTTTCTTCACTCCTGTTTTCCCCCAATCCCCTTTTTTCCCCCAAAATCCCTCAGCATTTCCTGCACTTTTTTCCCCCAAACCCCTCAGTTTTTCCTGCACCTCTCACTTTTCCCGGAACCCCTCAGCATTTCCTGCACCCTTCAGCTCTTCCCCAACCCCCTCAGTTCTCCCCAAACCCTTCACACTTTTCCCCCAAAACCCTCAACATTTCCTGCACCCTTCAGTTTTCTCCAAACCCTTCATGTTACCCCCAAAACCCTCAGAATTTCCTGCGCCTCTCACTTTTATCCCCAAACCCCTCAACATTTCCTGCAGCCCTCGCTTTTCCTCAAAACCCTCAGCATTTCCTGCCCTCCTCACTTTTCCCCAAACCCTTCAATTTATCCCCAAACTTCTCAGCATCTCCTGTACCCTTCACTTTTTCCCAAACCCCTCAGCATTTCCTGCATCCCTCTTTTTCCCCGAACTCCTCAGCATTTCCTGCATCCCAGTTTTCCCCAAACCCTTCACTTTACCCCCAAACTCCTCAACATTTCCTGCACCCCTCACTTTATCCCCAAACCCCTCAGCATTTCCTACCCTCCTCAGTTTTCCCCAAACCCCTCAGGATTTCCTGCATCCTTCAGTTTTCCCCAAACCTTTCATTTTCCTCCAAATCCCTCAGCACTTCCTGCACTCCTCAGTTTTTCCCCAAACTCCTCAACACTTCCTGCACCCCTCACTTTACCCCCAAACCTCTCAGGATTTCCTGTATCCCTCACTTTTCCCCAACCCTTCACTTTATCCCCAAACCCCTCACTTCCTGCACTCCTGTTTTCCCCCAAACTCCTCAGCACTTCCCACACTCCTCAGTTTTCCCCCAAAACCTCAACATTTCCTGCACCCCTCACTTTTCCCCAACCCTTCACTTTATCCCCAAACCCCTCAGCATTTCCTGCATCCCCTAGTTTTCCCCAAACCCTTCAATTTATCCCCAAACTTCTCAACATCTCCTGTACCCTTCACTTTATCCCCAAAACCCCCAGCATTTCCTGTACCCCTCACTTTTCCTCAAACCCTTTGCTTTATCCCCAAACCCCTCAACACTTCCTGCATCCCTCATTTTCCCCAAACCCCTCAGCATTTCCCACACTCCTCAGTTTTCCCCAAATCCCTCAGCATTTCCTGCACCCTTCACTTTTCCCCAAACCCTTCACTTTATCCCCAAACTCCTCAGCATTTCCTTCATCCCCCAGTTTTCCCCAAACCCTTCACTTTATCCCCAAATCCCTCAACATTTCCTGCATCCCTCAGTTTTCCCCAAATCCTTCACTTTATCCCCAAACTCCTCAACATTTCCTGCATCCCTCATTTCCCCCCAACCCCCTCAGCATTTCCTGCACCCCTCACCTTTCTCCAAACCCTTCACTTTACCCCCAAACTCCTCAGGATTTCCTGCACCCCTCACTTCTCCCCAAACCCCTCAGCTTTTCCTGCAGCCCTCATTTCCCCAAACCCTTCACTTTTATCCCCAAACTTCTCAGCATCTTCTGCAGCCTTCACTTTATCCTCAAACCCCTCAGCATTTCCTGTACCCCTCACTTTTATCCTCAAATTCAACACTTCCTGCACCTCTCACTTTTCTCCAAACCCCTCAACATTTCCTGCACCCCTCACTTTTATCCCCAAACTCTTCAGCATTTCCTGCACCCTTCAGCTCTTCCCCAAACCCCTCAGCATTTCTAAACCCCTCACTTTTCCCCAAACCCTTCACTTTATCCCCAAACTCCTCAGCATTTCCTGCATCCCTCATTTCCCCCCAAACCCCTCAGCACTTCCCGCACCCCTCAACATTTCCTGCATCCCCCAGTTTTCCCCAAACCCTTCACTTTTCCCCAAACCCTTCCCTTTTCCCCCTCACCCTCAGCACTTCCCTCACCCCTCTCTCTCCTTTTCCCCGCACCTCCCCGCGTTTCCCCGCTCCGTGCCCAAAACTTTCTCCGTGTTTCCGGAGCGCGGCCGCGGGCCCGTCACACCCCGGGGGGGCTCGGCCGTGCCCGGGGGCTCCCTCAGCGCTGCCCGAGCCGTGGCCTGGTGGCCCCGGTGGTGGCCCAGTCCCCTCCCCCACTCCCCTCCCCCGCCTTCCCAAGGCTCTGGCACCAATAATCCGCCTTTGCTGACATGCTCTGGTGGCTGTGCCTATCGGGCAACTCCCAGGATGCACTCCCGCTCCTCCCTGGCACCCCCTCACCCGTGCCCACCCTCCCTTCGGACTTCCCAACCTTTTCTCTTTTTTTTTCCTTTTTTTTTATTATTCTCTCCACCCCCCGCTTCCCCCCCGTCCGTTCACACACACACACGCACCCGGCCGCACTTTCATCCCCCCCCGAACCCCCCCGGCGCTTTCGCGCTCTCGCTCACCCCAATTCCCCGCGTCCCTCACGGGGTTCCCGCTCGCCATGGCCGGGTTTTCCCCGCTCCCTTCTCCCCTCACAAACCAACCACCCCCTCCTCCTCACCCCGCATCTCCCCCCCCCCCATTGCCCCAAACCCGGAGCGCCCCTCAGGGGGAAGGGGGTGTGTGTGTGGGGTGGGGGGGTGTCCCCTTGTCCCCGTGCCCCCCGGGGGGGGTTTGTGAGGCGCGGGTGTCACTCACTGTCCGGAGCCCCCTCAGAGCCGCCTCCTCCTCCTCCTCAGCGGGGCCCGGCCCGGACTGGGGCCGTGGGGGGAGGGGAGGCGGCTCCCTCAGGTGGCCACTGACAGGAGGGGGGGGCGGGGGGGGCTGCGCGCGCAGGGGGACCCGCCCCCCCCTCACTCTCCGTCCCCCCCCCATCCTCCCGCCCCTCTCCCCCTCCTCCCCCTCCCTGCCCTGCCCTCTCCCCCCTCTCCCCTCCGCTGTGCCCCCCCCTCCCCTCGCGGCCCCCCGAGGGACCCCCCCCCCCGTTGCCAGGCAGATTTGGGACACCCTCGCGCCCGGCCACGCCCCCTGCCCAGGCCTGGGGCGCTGCGTTGGGTGGGTTTTTTTTAATCTTTAAACTAATGATTGACAGCGGCGCTGCCCAATAGAAAGGTGGGTTGCCTGCTTTGCAGCCAATCAGAGCGAAGAGTCAGTAGTAGCACCGCCCATGTAGTAAGCGGTGAGGGGAAAGGCGCGGTTTATTGTTTGATTGACAGGTACATTGACCAATCAGCGGCGCTTCCCCGTGGTGAGCGCCTCGCCTCTGCCCTGTGGGCGGAAAGAGGCGTGGTTTAAACTTGATCGATGGGTAAAACATCCAATACGAGACAGCGGGTGCTCAACGGGAGCCAATGAGAGCGCGGCCCGCTGGGAGGGGCGGGGAGTGGGCGGGACGCCGGGGCCGGGCCCGGCTCCTCCCGCCGGTTCCCCTGGGGCCGGGCCGCGCTGGCTCCTCCCGGGGCCGGCTGAGGTGATGGCGGCCCGGGGAGGGGCCGGGTCCCGCCGCCCTTATCCGCCCGCGCAGGCCGCGCTGGGGCCGCAGATAGGGAGGGCCGGCGGGAGGAAGCGGGGGGGAGGCACCGGGGGCCTGGCGGAGCCGGTTCTGCGGGCGGGGTTGCGGTCGGGCCGGGTGAGGGCCGGGACTCGCGGCAGAGCCTGAAGGGAGCGGGGTCAGGGGGAAACGGCCTCAGGAGCGGCCGGAGCGAGAGCAGGGGCAGGGCCCGGTACCGGAGCAGCTCCAGCCGGTACCGAGGAGGAGGTCCCGGAGCCGCAGCTCCAGGCGATGCCGGGCACGGAGATGCGGTCCCGGTCCGGTCCCGGTTCAGCAGCAGCTCCAGCCCGGTCCGGTACCGGAGGCAGGTCCGGGTCCCGGTGCCGGTCCCGGAGCAGATCCGGGTCCCGGGGCAGGTCCCGGCTCGGTGACTCAGGGGCTGATCTGGGTCAGAGCTGCCCGGTCTGGTCCGGCTGCTCCTGCTGGAATCGTTCCCGGTGGCATCATCGGGATTTAACCCTTGCGATCGTTCCTGCATGGATTTAACCCTTGGGATCATTCCTGTTGGGATTTGGGATCATTCCCACTGGGATTTAACCCTTGGGATCATTCCTGCATGGATTTAACCCTCGGGATCATTCCTGATGGGATTTGGGATCATTCCTGCATGGATTTAACTCCTGGGATCATTCCTGTTGGGATTTGAGATCATTCCCGTTAGGATTTAACCCCTGGGATCATTCCCATTGGGATTTGGGATCATTCCTGTTTGGATTTAACCCTTGAGATCATTCCTTTTGGGATATGGGATCATTCCCATTAGGATTTGGGATAATTCTTGTTAGGATTTAACCCCTGGGATCATTCCTGTTGGGATTTGGGATCATTCCTGATGGGATTTAACCCCTGGGATCATTCCTGTTGGGATTTGGGATCATTCCTGATGGGATTTAACCCTCAGGATCATTCCCAGTGGGATTTGGGATCATTCCCACTGGGATTTAACCCTTGGGATCATTCCTGCATGGATTTAACCCCTGGGATAATTCCTGTTGGGATTTAACCCTTGGGATCATTCCTGTTGGGATTTGGGATCATTCCTGCATGGATTTAACCCCTGGGATCATTACTGTTGAGGTTTAAACCCCTGGGATCGTTCCTGTTGGGATTTGGGATCATTGCTGTTGGGATTTAACCCTTGGGATCATTCCCGTTGGGATTTGGGATCATGCCCTCTGGGATTTAACCCTTGGGATCATTTCCACTGGGATTTGGGATCATTCCTGCATGAATTTAACCCCTGGGATCATTCCCACCGGGATTTGGGATCATTCCCATTGGGATTTAACCCCTGGGATCATTCCCAGTGGGATTTGGGATCATTCCTGTTGGGATTTAACCCCTGGGATCATTCCTACAGGGATTTGGGATCATTCCCACAGGGATTTGGGATAATTCCCGCAGGGATTTAACCCCTAGGATCATTCCCATTGGGATCTGGGATCATTCCCAATGCGATTTAACCCTCAGGATCATTCCCATTGGGATTTGGGATCATTCCCAGTGGGATTTGGGATCATTCCCGTTGGGATTTAACCCTCAGGATCATTCCCAGTGGGATTTGGGATCATTCCTTTTGGGATCAAAGCAGCAATTCCTGGAATTTCTGGGAATGAGGTGCAGAAATTCCTGGAATTCCAGCAGGCCCCACAAACACTGGGAAAAGGTCAGGAATTTTTGGGGATAAAAGGGAGGGGATTCATCCTGGATTTCTGCAAAATTCCTGCTGGGAATGGGGAGCTGGAATTCCTGGAATTCCTGGGAATGGGGAGCAGAAATTCCTGGAATTACTTCTGGGATCAAAGCAGGAATTCCTGGAATTTCTGGGAATGGGGAGCAAAAATTCCTGGAATTCCTTCTGGGATCAAAACAGGAATTTCTAAGAATGGGGGGTAGGAATTCCTGGGAATGGGAGTGCAAGAATTCCTGGAATTTCTGGGAATGGGGGTGCAGGAATTCCTGGAATTCCTTCTGGGATCAAAACAGGAATTCCCAGCTCTTCCTCAGCTGAGTTTTGCAGAAGAAAATTGGGATTTGGGGGAATTTTTTTAGGGGATTTTTGGGGGATTTTTTTGATTTTTGGGAATATTTTGAGGAATTTTAGGGGAGATTTTGTAGGAATTCCCAATTCCTGACATCCATGGGAGATTCCTGTCAGGAATGACATCCAGAGGGAAAAAATAAATTTTTTACACTATCTACACCAAGGATGGGATTTTTAGGGAGAAATCCTGAGAAAATCTCTACAATTCCCTAAATAATTTCTATTTTTAAGGATTTTGTGGTTGTTTCTCCAGAGAATTCCATGATTTTAGGAGGAAAAAAACTCCAAAGGAACCAACCCAGATCAACATTGGAGAAAATTCTGGATTTTTTTTTCCTCCAAAATCCCAAAGAATTTCAACTCTGCTCCATAATAAAAAAGGAAAAACTCCCAAAAAAAGCTATTAAATAATTTAATATACAATGGTAAAAAGCTCTGTACATTGGCCCAGGAATTCCCACTGGGAATTTGGGAATTCCAACCCCTCAGAATTCCAAAGGGATTTTTCCAACTCTTTCACCAATTTCATGGATTTTTTTCCTGGCAGATTGAAAGCGGAAAATTGGGAATTTTTGGGAATTCTGCTCCTTCCTTGGCATCTCCAGGGGGTTGGGAAAGGTTTTTTTTTTTTTTTTAAGAATTCCCTGGAAAAAAAAAAAAAAATTCCCTGGAATTCCCAAAATTCAGCTCCAACCACAGCTCTCCAGAATTGGGATTTTTTTTCCCAATTTATCCCCTTTTTTTTTCCAGGTTTTTTTCCCATTTTTTATTTTTTTTTTTCCTGGATTTGGTTGCCCTAAAAGTGGCCAAATCCAGGTGGGAACAACCTGGGATAGTGGAAGTGTCCCTGCCCTGGGATTGGGATCATCCCAAGGTTTTTTCCAGCCCAAAATTTGGGAATTTCATCCCAAAATTTGGGAATTTCATCCCAAATTTTCAAGCTGGAGTTGAAATTCCAGATGATTCTGGAATTATTTAAACGGAAAATTTGGATTTCCTGGATGGGATTTGGGAGTTTGAGACTTTCCCAAGCCAGGAAAAAAAAAATTCCAAGGAATTGTTGCATCCCAAGGGATTCAAGAGGGAAGAAAAAAATGGGAATTTGCTTCCCAAAAACTTTAAAAATTGGGAAAACTCCCCCAATTCTCCACGGGGATCAACATTCCTGATCAAAATTCTGGATCCCAAAAATTCCTGGGATGGTTCTGTCCCAGTGGGATCCCAAAAAATTAAAATAAAAATTAAAAAAAGAGGATCCAGGGAAGTTGGAAACCTCTGGAAGCTCCCAAAGGAATTCCAGCCTTGGATTCAGGCTGGAAAATTTGGGAATTTTTTTTGGGATTTGGGAATTTTTTGGGGATTTTTTTTTTTTCCCCCAACAAAATCCAGAATAAAAACTCCCAATCCTCAATCCCAAAAATTTCAAGGGATTTCCAAGTTTTAGAACTTGGATTTCCACAGGGAAAAAACCTGGAAAATCCAAATTTTTAGGAATGGGACAAAAAAAAAAAAAAATTCATCCCTGCAATGAATTCCAGAGGAAAAAATTGAGGAATTTGGGGTGGAAAAAATTTCCTTGCTGCAGAAAAAAAAAGGTATTTGAGAAGCAAAAATGATGGGAATGAGGGAATTTTAAATTAATTTTAAGGGAATTTCTTCCCTTCCAGGTGGGATTAAAAATTCCCAAACATCTCTGGAAATTTCAGGGCTTTGGAAATTTGGGATTTTCCTCTCTCCAAGAATTCCAGAGTTCTTTTCCCTCCCCTTTTTCCCAGAAATCTGAAGCAATTCCAACCAGGAAAAACAACTCAACTTCACCCCAGGCACTGCTGGAATCTTGGAAAAACTTCCAGCTTTTTTTTCTGGGATTCAACATTCCCAGATTTCTGGAAAATTAAAATAATTTTTAAAAAACAGGTTAAAAACAGGGAATTTAACCTGGAAAAAAAACTGGGGAAAAAAAAAAAAACTGGGAAAGGGAATTTTGTGTTGAGGGCAAGGTTGGAATTTCATCCCAAACCTTTGGAATTGGAATTTCATCCCAGAATTTGGGAATCCTTTAAGGCACAGGTGCCTTCAGGCTGGAAAAAAAAATTTGGGCTCAACAGGAAAATTCCTGATTTTTCCCAATTCTAAAAAAGTGTGGGGAGAGCTGTGGATGTGGGAGGGATATCCCAGGAAATCCTGGAATTTCTCCTTCCCAAAAAAAAATGGGAATTTCCTCTCAGGGAATCCCAATCCATGATTTCCTCATCCTGTTATTCCCCAAGGATTTGGAATTTCCCCACCACAATTCTGAGCCTTTCCTGGGAATTCTCAAACCTTGGGATTCACCTGGATATTCCCACCTGGAAAAGCAGCTCCAGAGGTCCTGGAAAATCCCTGGAAAAATCCTGGAAAGTTCCTGGAAAATTTCTGGAAAAATCCTGGAAAATTTCTGGAAAAATCCTGGAAAAATTCTGGTTTTTTCCTCACTACCAGAGGGAATTCCATGGAAATTTTTGTTTCTTATCCCAAGTTTTTGGCTGTTTTTTGGGGTTTTTTTTTTGTTGGATTTTTTTTCCATGTTGTTGGTGGATATCCTGGAGTTTTCCTGGAGTTTTTCTGGAATTTTCCTGGAGTTTTCCAGGAGTTTTCCTGGAATTCACAGCAGACTGGCCAGGCTGGTGGTGGGGCCGTTCTGGGCCTGGAACTGGACTGGGGGGGGTCCATCTGTCCACTGCAAAGGGAAAAAAATGGATCAGAATCCCAGGAAAAATTCCCAAAAAATTCCACTGAGAACAAGGAATTCCCAGGAAAAACCTCCCTGCCCCAAAGATCCTATGTTCCAAGCTCCAAATTTGGTTTTCTATGTTTTTTTCTTGAATTTCCAAGCCAAAATCCTGCTGGGATTTGATTTTCCAAAGTTGTTTTCTTTAGTTTTTTGGAATTTCAAAGCCTAAATCCTGGGGGAAATTCCTTCTTTTCCAACTGGAAAAAGGAGATTTTAATTCAGTTTTGTCCTTTTGTGTTGCTGGAGTTGGGATTTGGTTTTTCCAGGGATATTCTTTCCACACCAAAATTGAATTTATTCCATTTTGAAGCACTGGATTTTGAGGAGAGCTCAACCATTCCAAATTCCCACAAATCCACCCCACATTTTTTTTAAATCCACCCCAAATTCCTCAAATCCACCACAAACTCCCCAAGTCCACCAAGGCCATGTCACAAAGGAACCCAGAGCTGGTTTTTCCCTCTGGAATTGCAAGATTTTCCCTCTGGAATTCCATGAATTTTCCCATTTTCCCCTCTGGAATTCCAGAATTTTCCGTGATTTCCCCGTTTTCACCTCAGGAATCCCAGGATTTCTGGGATTTTCCCATTTTCCCCTCAGGAATTCCATGAATTTCCCCTTTTTCCCCTCAGGAACCCCAGGATTTTGCAAGATTCCCCCATTTTCCCCTCAGGAATTCTGTTAATTCCCCCTTTTTCCCTCAGGAACCCCGGGATTTTCCCATTTTCCCCTCAGGGACCCCGGGATTTCCCCCTTTTCCCCTCAGGAACCCCAGGATTTTCCATGATTTCCCCCTTTTCCCCTCAGGAATTCCATTATTTCCCCCTTTTCCCCTCAGGAATCCCATGAATTCCTCATTTTCCCCTCCAAAACCCCAGGATTTTGCAGAATTTCCCCATTTTCCCCCCAGGAACTCCAGGATTTTGCAGAATTTCCCCCTTTTCCCCTCAGGAACACCGGGATTTTCCACAATGTCCCCATTTTCCCCTCAGAAATTCCATTATTTCCCCATTTTCCCCTCAAGAACCCTGGGATTTTCCCATTTTGGCCTGATGAATTCCATGATTTCCCTGTTTTCCCCTCAGGAACCCTGGGATATTGCAGAATTCCCCATCTTCCCCTCAGGAACCCTGGTGTTTCCCCCTTTTCCCCTCAGGAACCCCAGGATTTTGCAGAATTTCCCCCATTTTCCCCTCAGGAATCCCATGATATCCCCATTTTCCCCTCAGGAACCCCAGGATTTTCTACTATTTCCCCCTTTTCCCCTCAGGAACCCCAGGATTTTCCATGATATTCCCATTTTCCCCTCAGGAACCCTGGGATTTTCCATTATTTCCCCATTTTCCCCTCAGGAACACCATGATTTCCCCATTTTCCCCTCAGGAATTCCATGAATTCCCCATTTTCCCCTCAGGAATCCCAGAATTTCCCCATTTTCCCCCTCAGGAACCCCAGAATTTCCCCATTTTCCCCCTCAGGAACCCCAGAATTTCCCCATTTTCCCCTCAGGAACCCCAGGATTTTCCATTATTTCCCCATTTTCCCCTCAGGAACCCCAGAATTTCCCCATTTTCCCCTCAGGAACCCCAGGATTTTGCAGAATTTCCCAGTTTTCCCCTCAGAAACCCCAGGATTTTCCATGAATTCCCCATTTTCCCCTCAGGAACCCCAGAATTTCCCCATTTTCCCCTCAGGAATTCCATGATTTCCCCCTTTTCCCCTCAGGAACCCCAGGTTTTTGCAGAATTTCCCCATTTTCCCCTCAGGAACCCCAGAATTTTGCAGAATTTCCACATTTTCCCCTCAGGAACCCCAGGATTTTCTACTATTTCCCCCTTTTCCCCTCAGGAACCCCAGGATTTTCCATGATATTCCCATTTTCCCCTCAGGAACCCTGGGATTTTCCATTATTTCCCCATTTTCCCCCCAGGAATTCCATGAATTCCTCATTTTCCCCTCAGGAATCCCATGATATCCACATTTTCCCCTCAGGAACCCCAGGATTTTCCATTAATTTCCCCATTTTCCCCTCAGAAACCCCAGGATTTTGCAGAATTTCCCCCTTTTCCCCTCAGAAACCCCAGGATTTCGCAGGATTTGCTCCTCACCGTGATCAGGTTGTGCTCGGGGAGGCTGCAGGCCTCGATGTGATCCTGCAGCAGCTGCTGCGAGAAGTTCTGGTGCATCTGCGCGGCCTCGTGCGCGTCCATGGCGTTCCCACACGCCTTGTTCAGGTCTGCAAAACCCAAAACAAATCCTGCAATTCCCAAAAATCCCACCCTGGCTTTGGTTTGGGAACAAAATCCCAAAGATTTGAGGGAAAATCTGCCCCAAAATCTCCACAGAGATCCCAGATTTTGTCCTGAATTCCAACTCATCACATTCCCACATTTTCCCTGTAATTCCCACTTTTTTATGGATCATTCCAGATCCCAAATTCCCCCTGGAGTTGCACATTCCCTTTCCCTGTAATTCCCATTTTTCCAGACCCCAAATTCCCCCATTTTCCCCTATAATTCCCATTTTTCCAGACCCCAAATTCCCCCATTTTCCCTCTGTAATTCCCATTTTTCCATGTCCCAAATTCCCCCATTTTCCCTCCGTAATTCCCATTTTTCCAGGCCCCAAATTCCCACATTTTCCCCTGTAATTCCCATTTTCCATGCCCCAAATTCCCAAATTTTCCCCTGTAATTCTCATTTTTCCAGACCCCATTTTCCCTCTGTAATTCCCATTTTGCAGACCCCAAATTCCCCCATTTCCCCCTGTAATTCCCATTTTTCCATGTCCCAAATTCCCAAATTTCGCCCTGTAATTCCCATTTTTCCATGTCCCAAATTCCCCAGTTTTCCCCTGTAATTCCCATTTTTCCATGTCCCAAATTCCCCCATTTTTCCCCTGTAATTCCCATTTTTCCAGCCCCCAAATTCCCCCATTTTCCCCTATAATTCCCATTTTTCCAGACCCCATTTTCCCCTGTAATTCCTATTTTTCCATATCCCAAAATCCCCCATTTCCCCCTATAATTCCCATTATTCCAGACCCCAAATTCCCCCATTCTCCCTCTGTAATTCCCATTTTTCCAGACCCTAAATTCCCCCATTTTCCCCTATAATTCCCATTTTTCCAGACCCCAAATTCTCCCCTGTAAATCCCATTTTTCCAGGCCCCATTTCCCCCTGTAAATCCCATTTTTCCAGACCCCATTTTCCCCCTGTAATTCCCATTTTTCCATGTCCCAAATTCCCCCATTTCCCCCTGTAATTCCCATTTTTCCAGAACCCCAAATTCCCCCATTCTCCCCTATAATTCTCATTTTTCCAGACTCCATTTTCCAATGTAATTCCCATTTTTCCAGACCCCATTTTCCCCTGTAATTCCCATTTTTCCAGACCCCAAATCCCCCCATTTTCCCCTGTAATTCCCATTTTTCCATACCCCATTTCCCCTGTAATTCCCATTTTTCCAGACCCCATTTTCCCCTCTAATTCCCATTTTTCCAGACCCCAAATTCCCCCATTTCCCCTGTAAATCCCATTTTTCCAGATCCCATTTTCCCCTGTAATTCCCATTTTTCCAGCCCCAGAATTACCCCGGAGCAGGGCAGAGGACCAGAGCTGCACGGACATGTCGGGGATTTTGCTGGCCAGCTGCATGGCTGGCACCACCATGTTGTTGCTTTCCTAAAAAAAAATAAAAATATATATATATAGGGAAGGAAAAGGGAAAAATTTGGGATTTTTAGGGAATTTTTGCTGTCCTTGAAGCATGGATTGACTGAGAAAAATGGGGAATTTGGGGGGAGAATTGGGATTTTGTTGTTGTGTTTGAGGCATTGGGGTTGAAGGGAATGAAATCTCAGAATTCCCAGAGATTTATTGGGATAGGAAGGAATAAAATCCCAAAATTCCCAAGGAGTTCTTGGTGTGGAAAAGAATAAAATCCCAAAATTCCAAAATCCCAGAGATTCACTGGGATGGGAAGGAATAAAACCCCAAAATTCTCAAGGAATTCTTGGTGTGGAAAGGAATAAAATCCCAAAATCCCAGAGATTCACTGGAATGGGAAGGAATAAAATCCCAAAATTCTCAAGGAATTCTTGGTGTGGAAAGGAATAAAATCCCAAAATTCTCAAGCAATTCTTGGTGTGGAAAGGAAAAAAATCCCAAAATCCCAGAGATTCACTGGAATGGGAAGGAATAAAATCCCAAAATTCTCAAGGAATTCTTGGTATAGAAAGGAAAATAATCCCAAAATTCTCAAGGAATTCTTGGTATAGAAAGGAAAATAATCCCAAAATTCCAAAATCCCAGAGATTTAGTGGGATGGGAGGGAATAAAATCCCAAAATTCCCAAGGAATTCTTGGTGTGAAAAGGAATAAAATCCCAAAATTCCCAAGGACTTCTTGGTGTGGAAAGGAATAAAATCCCAAAATTCCCAAGAATTCCTTAGGATTCCAAGGAATAAGATCCCAAAATTCTCAAGGATTCCTTGGGATTGTAGGGAATGAGATTCCCAAGAAAAAAACCACTTTAAAAATCCCATTATTTTCACCCATATCCCGATTTTCTTTGGGATTTTTGGGGGGATTTTATTTGAGATTTTGGGGGGCATTTTCTCTGGGAATTCCAATTTCATGATCCAAGGATTGGGAGGGATTTGGATGATCCACTGGGAAGAAAATCCCAATTTTTGACGTGACAGCACTAAAAAACCCCTTAAAAAATCCCATTTTTCCTACCCATGACCCGATTTTCTTTGGGATTTTTTTGGGAATTTTTTCTGGGAATTTGGAATTGGGAATTCTGGGATTTGGGCTTTACCCTGTGGTTGCCCAGCACGTAGAAGATGTGGCCCAGCAGCACCAGGGAGCAGGCGGTCAGGCGGTTCAGGTCCTCGGCGTTCGACATCTTCAGCGTCTCCCGCAAAAAACGCCTGGGGGGGAAAAAAAAAAAAACGGGAAAAATTTGGGATTTGAACATCATGGAATGGCCTGGGAGAATTCCTGCATGGATGAAATGGTAGGAGGTGAGGAATTAATTTAAATAAAGGGAATTATTGAGTTTTCTGTGGGAATTGGGGTGGAGGTGCCACCCCTAGGAAGGTGAAAAGGATAAAAAGGATGAGAGGCCTGAGATCCCCAAATATTCCTTGGGACTGGAGGGAATAAAATCCCAAAATTCTCAAGGATTACAGGGAATGAAAGGCCTGAGATTCCCAAGGATTCCTGGGGATTGGAGGGAATAAAATCCCAAAATTCCCAAAGAGTCCATGGAATGAGTGCCAGGATTTCCAAGGATTCATGGGGATTGAAGGGAAAAAAATCCCAAAATTCCCAAGAAATCCAGGGAAGGACAGGCCCAAGATTCCCAAGGAATCATTGGGATTGCAGGGAATAAAATCCCAAAATTCTCAAGAATTCCAGGGAATGAAAGGCCTGAGATTCCCAAGGATTCATTGGGATTGAAGGGAATAAAATCCCAGAAGTCCCATGGATTCCATGGAATGAAAGGCCTGAGATTCTCAAGGATTCATTGGGATTGCAGAGAATAAAATCCCAAAATTCCCAAGGATTCCATGGAAGGAAAGGCCTGAGATTCTCAAGGATTCCTGGGGATTGAAGGGAATAAAATCCCAGGATTCCAAGGAATGAGAGGCATGAGATTTCCAAGGATTCATTGGATTGAAGTTAATAAAATGCCAAAATTCCCAAGGATTCCAAGGAATGAGAGTGCCAGGATTTCCAAGGATTCATTGGGATTGCAAGGAATAAAATCCCAAAATTCCCAAAATTCCAAGGAATGAGAGTGCCAGGATTCCTAAGGATTCATTGGGATTGCTGGGAATAAAATTCAAAGATTCCCAAGAATTCCAGGGAATGAGAGGCATGAGATTCCCAAGGATTCCTGGGGATTGGAGGGAATAAAATCCCAAAATTCCCAAGGATTCCAGAGAATGAAAGGCCTGAGATTCCCAAGGATTCATTGGGATTGCAGAGAATAAAATCCCAAAATTCCCAAGGATTCCATGGAATGAAAGGCCTGAGATTCCCAAGGATTCCTGGGGATTGAAGGGAATAAAATTCAAAGATTCCCAAGAATTCCAGGGAATGAGAGGCATGAGATTCCCAAATATTCCTTGAGATTGCAAGGAATAAAATCCCAAAATTCCCAAGGATTCCAGGGAATGAGAGTGCCAGGATTCCCAAGGATTCCTGGGGATTTAAGGCAATAAAATCCAAAATTCCCAAGGAATCCAGGGAAGGAGAAGCCCAAGATTTCCAAGGATTCCTTGGGATTGAAGGGAATAAAATCCCAAAATTCCCAAGGGTTCCAGGAAATAAAATTCCAAGATTCTCAATGATTCCTTGGGATTGCAGGGAATAACATTCCTAAAATTCCCAAGCATTTTGCAGGGAATAACATTTCCAAAATTCCCAAGGATTTCCAAAGACTGCAGGAAATAAAATCCCAAGGATTCCTTGAGATTGAAGGAAATAAAATCCCAAAATTGCAGGGAAAAGCTGGACTGAGTTTTCCAATTTTTTTTTCCCATTTTTTCCCCTTTTTTTCCTGCTTTTCCAGGGGGTTTGCACTCACTTGGCCTCGTTGTATCTTCCCTGGAAAAAGGAGAAGAGCCCTCGGATGTAAAACGCTGCAGCCCGGAGACAGTGGGAACTATGGAAAAAAAAACCAAAAAAAAATCATGGATCCCTCAAAATCCCACCCAAGTTCCAGCAATTCCACCCCAAAACCCAACTTCCAAGCAAAATTAATTAAATTAATTGGAATTAAATTGGATTTTTCTCCCAGATTTGTTGAAAATCCTGCTGCAAATCCATCATTCCCATCCCAGAATGTTGGGATTTGTTGGAATTCTCACCTCACTGGGAAGTTGTGGTCAGGATTTATCCTTTCCAATAAACTGTAGAGCTGGAAAATGGGAGAGGAAAAAGGGAATTATCATGGAGAAATGGATTTTTCAAGGAATAATCAACACCAAAGCAGTGAAATTCCACCTGAAGCAGCCCATATTTATACTAATATGGGGAATTTTAGGCTTGTTTTGATCCCAAAAATTAAATTTTATCCTAAATCTCCTCCAATTCCACAAAATTTCCTGGATAATAATTGTATTCCCACAGAAAACTTGGAGCTGGTGAATCTGATAATAAATTGGATGTCAGATTTGATTAATTAAAACCAGAATTTAATTAAAGAATTCACAAATTTTAAGGATTTTTTTTTTGCTTCCCAAGGGTTTTTCCCCAGATTTTGTGTGCAGGGAGCAAAATTCCTGTGCAGAATCTTCCAGAGAAAAATCCCTGAAGGCTCTGAGAGGGTGAAAATGGGGAAATTTGGGAATAAAACAGCAAAACTCAGGAGCAGATCCCTATTTGTGGTTATTTCTGTGATTCCCTGAAACTCCTGGATATGGAAAATGGATGGAAAATTGAGCCAAGAGGTTGAATGAGAGATGAGAAAGTTAAATTCCATTCCCATGGGAAGAATTCTGGGAATAATTCCAAATATTTGCAATTTGCCAGCTGATTTCTCAGAATTCCCACTCCCCTGATGAAGGAGCTGCTGCCAGCAAGGCCCTGATGACAAAAATGCTCAAGAAAAGCCAAATTTCAGAAATTTTATCCACAGAAAAGTGGGATTTCTCACTTCCCTGATGAATGAGGTGGTGCCAACAAGGCCTTGGTGGCAAAAATATCCAGGAAAAGCCAAATTTCAGGAATTTTCTCCACAGAAAAACAGGATTTGATAAAGAGAGTATACAGAATTGTGGGAATAATCCAGAATTTTTAGAGTTTCCCAGCTGATTTCTTAGAAATTCCCACTCCCTTGATGAAGAGGCTGCTGCCAGCAACGCCCTGATGACAAAAATGCTCAAGAAAAGCCAAATTTCAGGAATTTTCTCCACAGAAAAGTGGGATTTCTCCCTCCCCTCATGAAGGAGTTGGTGCCAGCAAAGCCCTGATGACAAAAACGCCCAAGAAAAGCCAAATATCAGGAATTTTCTCCACAGAAAATTGGGATTTCTCACTTCCCTGATGAAGCAGCTGCTGCCAACAAGGCCTGAATACAAAAAAATATACGGGGAAAACCAAATTTCAGAAATTTTCCCCACAGAAAAGTGGGATTTCTCCCTCCCCTCATGAAGGAGCTGCTGCCAGCAAGGCCTTGATGACAAAAATGCCCAAGAAAAGCCAAATTTCAGAAATTTTCTTCACAGAAAATTGGGATTTCTCACTTCCCTGATGAAGGAACTGCTGCCAACAAGGCCTGAATACAAAAAAATATACGGGAAAAGCCAAATTTCAGAAATTTTCCCTACAGAAAACTGGGATTTCTCCCTCCCCTCATGAAGGAGCTCCTGCCAAAAAGGCCCTAATGACAAAAATGCTCAAGAAAAGCCAAATTTCAGCAATTTTCTCCACAGAAAATTGGGATTTCTCCCTCCCCTCATGAAGGAGTTGCTGCCAGCAAGGCCCTGATGGCAAAAATGCTCAAGAAAAGCCAAATTTCAGGAATTTTCTCCACAGAAAATTGGGATTTCTCACTTCCCTGATGAATGAGTTGGTGCCAACAAGGCCTTGGTGGCAAAATTATCAAGGAAAAGCCAAATCCCAGGAATTTTCTCCACAGAAGAACAGGATTTTACAGAAAGAATGGGAAGAATTATGGGAATAATCCAGACTTTTTGAGTTTTTTAACTGATTTCTCAGCAATTCCCACCCCTTGATGAAGGAGCTGCTGCCAGCAAGGCCTTGATGACAAAAATGCCCAAGAAAAGCCAAATTTCAGGAATTTTCTCCACAGAAAATTGGGACTTCTCCCTCCCCTCATGAAGGAGTTGCTGCCAGCAAGGCCTTGATGACAAAAATGCCCAAGAAAAGCCAAATTTCAGAAACTTTATCCACAGAAAATTGGGATTTCTCACTTCCCTGATGAATGAGGCAGTGCCAACAAGGCCTTGGTGGCAAAATTATCCAGGAAAAGCCAAATCCCAGGAATTTTCTCCACAGAAAAACAGGATTTGACAGAAAGAATGGGAAGAATAATCCAGAATTTTTTGAGTTTTTTAGCTGATTTCTCAGCAATTCCCAACCCTCGACGAAGCTGCTGCTGCCAGCAAGGCCTTGATGGCAAAAATATCCAGGAAAAGCCAAATATCAGGAACTTTCTCCACAGAAAATTGGGATTTCTCCCTCCCCTCATGAAGGAGCTACTGCCAGCAAGGCCTTGGTGGCAAAAATATCCAGGAAAAGCCAAATTTCAGGAATTTTCTCCACAGAAAAGCAGGATTTGACAGACAGAGTGGGAAGAATTGTGGGAATAATCCAGAATTTTTAGAGTTTCCCATCTGATTTCTCAGCAATTCCCACTCCCCTGATTGAGGAAGGCCCTGATGACAAAAAATGCCCAGGAAAAGCAAAATTTAACGAATTTTTTTCCTCAGAAAATTGGGATTTTGGGGAGATCCCTGCTCACCTCCTGGTGCCGATTCCCTTCCCGGATGTAGACGCTGGCCAGGTTGGTGACAATAAATGCCCACAGCTCCTGGTGGGTTGTGAGCTGGAAAAAAAAAAAAAAATAGAAAATTCCCAAATATTTCAGTCTTCCCCTCAGGATTTGTTCAGTCTCACCAAAAAAATCCTGGCTAAAAAATCACATATTGATATTTTAATGTTATATATCCCTCTGTGATCTAAGGAAAATCATTAATAAATAATAAAATTAATTAAGGTTTCTATTCAAATTCCCATTGCCACTCTTTGTAAAGCCCTTGAAAATTTGAGAATAAAATCTTTCCAGGAGAAAATTTGGGAATAAAATCTCACCCTCAGTGCTGTAGTGAATTGTGCTTCTGCATTGTCCATGCAGTTGACAGAGATGCAGTACAGACCCTGGAAAAGAAAAGATATTTTTGGGAATGCAGCCCAAAATATTCACAAATCCATGGAAATATTTGGATTACAGCAGGAAAAAGAAACCAACAAGTCTCAGGGGTGGGGAAAATAAAGAATTTCTAAAAAATGTCCTTTAAAATAAATTATTCATGGAATAAAAAACTTAATTTAGCTATAAAATATCTCTTAAAATCATGGAAAAACTCAATTTCCTTATAAAAACTCTTCCCCTTCCACAATTCCCACAAAAAACCATCTCCAGTGGGCACAGTTGAAATCCCTGGATTTCTTTTTTCCAGTTGATTCCTCCCAAATTTCCACTCCCTTCATGAAGGAGCTGCTGCCAGACAAGGCCTTGGTGGCAAAAATACCCAGGAAAAGCCAAATCCCAGGAATTTTCTCCACAGAAAGTTGAGATTTTTCTCTGCAGGAAAGCAAGATTTGCTGGAACAACTTGGGATAAGTGGGAAGTCCTTCTGTCCACCCACCCAAACCATCCTGGAATTTTTTTTCTAAAATAAGTTTTAAGCCAGGGATGAGTGGATGATGCAAATTCTGGAATTTCTCTCTGGAATTCCCAAGTTTTATCCCAAAAAAACTCACCAGGAGCGTGTGCAGCTGGGCAGCATGGTTGGAAAAGAGCCTGGGAGACTGCTGGCACAGCTGGCAGACTTGGGAAATCTGGGAAAAAAAAACCAAAATTCTCAATTTTTAACATTTCCCCCACTTTTTATACCCTAAATCCTGCTCTTTGTACCCCTCATGGATGCAGGGATTGGCTCCAGGATCTCCAATCCTGGATAAATCCTGGCTGGGTGTGCTGGAAGGAGAGGAAAAAGGGATTTCCTCACATTCCTGCCACATTCCAGCTGGTTTGGAATGGTTTCCTCCACCCTCTGGAATTCACAGCCACAGATCCATCCTGAAATGCTCCAGATTTTCCAAGAAAAGTGGGATAAAATCTTCCAAAATCTGGGATTGGGGTGGGTTTCAGCAGACAGAATCCATCCCCATTCCCAATCCCAGCAGGGATTGGATGATCCAGTCCCAGGGTTTTTAAATTATTGGAAAAATGAGAAAAAAAAAGTCCAATTTCCTCTGGAACAACACAAATCAAGCAGGGAAAAGGAGAAAAAGCAGGAATGTTAAAAACTGGAAAACACCTGAATAAGAAGGAGCCACTCTGGAATGGATGGAATGGGAAAAAAACCACCAGGATCAGCCTGGAATTCCCACCAGGAAGGTGGGAATGGAATCAATTATTGATTATTCCATGATCAATTCCAAAATATCCTTAAAGAAATATTTCAGAGGAGCCAATCCCACATTTTCCAAGCCCTGAGCACCACCAAGTTTGGCTGTATCCATGAATAAACCAGCAGGAATTTCCCACCTGAGCCCAAAATTACAAATTCCCACATTTTAAAGGTTGTTCCTGCAGAATATTCCCATTTTTTTGGGTAAAATATTCCCAGCCAGGAAATGCTGGAATTCCCACATTACCTCCTGCAGGGCTGTGGCTTTGTGTCCTGTCACCAGCCTGCACATGATGATGTGTTCCAACAAAATCACTTGGAATGAGGACAGGATGGGGCTGCAGTCCAGCACTGAGAAAGGAACAGCAGGAATTCCATCAGGGATTTAAGGAATTTTAAAAATCCCATTAAAAAAAAAATACAAAACAAAATTTAAAAAGTTGATTTTTGTACTCCAAAGCCACCACCCAGCCTTAAAATCAGGATTTTAATCTTAGTTTTAGCCTTAGGCTGACCCACAAGGCTGAGGGATGGATTGAAATGAGGAATAAATAATGAGATTTTCCTCTTTTTTCCTTACTTTTGAGCTTCTCCAGCTGCATGAGGGCTTTGTCTGTGTATTTCTGAGCCTTCTCCAGGTACCCTGCCTGCATGGAATGCATCACTGTCACCTGCAGGGAAGCACAGCAAGGATTATCCAGCTGGGAATTCAGCCCCAGAAAGTTCTGGAGTGCCCCAGGATGGTGGGAGGTGTGATTAAAAGATTGGTTTTTAAATTCCTTCCCACCCCCAATCGTTCCACAATTCCCAATATTTATCTGTGCAGAGAGGGAAGGGCTGGGAATTCACAGAATTCCTCAAATCCCAAATTTTTAACGTCATTAAAGATTAGAATCATCTCCAAGAAATAGAAAAAAATCCTTCAGCAGTTCCATGTCCAGCTCTGATGTTGATAAAATTAGGCCAAAGTGGCTCTGCTTTGTACAAATCAGTCAATTTTCATTTGACTCAGGTATTAATTAATAAATTAATTAATTATTTCTTAATTAATTCCCATTTCCAGCCTGGAATCTCCTCACACACTGAGCAGCTCCCCCAGCATCATCCCACTAACACTGAGGGAAAAACAGCTCAAAGATTGATAAAATTAAGTCAAAGTAGGTCTGATTTGTACAAATAACTCCATTTCCATTTGGGTCAGGTACAAATTAATAAATAAATTAATTAATTAGTAATTAATTCCTATTTCCAGCCTGGAATCTCCTCACACACTGAGCAGCTCCCTCAGCATCATCCCACAAATGCTGAGGGAAAACCAGCTCAAAGATTGATAAAATGAAGCCAAAGTGACTCTGAGTTGTATAAATAATTCCATTTCCATTTGGGTCAGGTACAAATTAATAAATAAATTAATTAATTAGTAATTAATTTCTATTTCCAGCCTGGAATCTCCTCACACACTGAGCAGCTCCCTCAGCATCATCTCATGGACACTGAGGGTAAAACAGCACCTAACAGTTGATAAAATTAAGCCAAAGTGGCTCTGATTTGTACAGATAACTCCATTTTTATTTCATCAAATACTAATTAATTAATCAATTATTAATTAATTAATCAATCCCCATTTTCAGCCTGGAATCTCCTCTTACACTGAGCAGCTCCCTCAGCATCACCCCGTTAATGCTGAGGGAAAAACAGCTCAAAGAGTTGATAAAATGAAGCCAAAGTGGCTCTGATTTATACAAACAACTCCACTTTTGACTCAGATACTAAACAATTAATAATTAATTATTAATTAATTAATCAATTCCAATTTCCAGCCTGGAATCTCCTCACACACCGAGCAGCTCCCTCAGCATCACCCCACAAACACTGAGGGAAAAACAGCTCAAGGAGTTGATAAAATGAAGCCAAAGTGGCTCTGAGTTGTATAAATAATTCCATTTCCATTTGAGTCAGGTACAAATTAATAAATAAATTAATTAATTAGTAATTAATTTCTATTTCCAGCCTGGAATCCCCTCACACACTGAGCAGCTCCCTCAGCATCATCTCATGGACACTGAGGGTAAAACAGCATCTAACAGTTGATAAAATGAAGCCAAAGTGGCTCTGATTTGTACAAATACCTTTGTTTTTATTTGAGTCAGGTACAAATGAATAAATAAATGAATTAATTAGTAATTAATTCCTATTTCCAGCCTGGAATCTCCTCACACACCGAGCAGCTCCCTCAGCATCACCCCACAATCAATGAGGGTAAAACAGCTCAAGGAGTTGATAAAATGAAACCAAAGTGGCTCTGAGTTGTATAAATAATTCCATTTCCATTTGGGTCAGGTACAAACTAATAAATAAATTAGTTAATTAGTAATTAATTCCTATTTCCAGCTTGGAATCTCCTCACACACTGAGCAGCTCCCTCAGCATCACCCCATTAATGCTGAGGGAAAAACAGCTCAAAGAGTTGATAAAATTAAGCCAAAGTGGCTCTGAGTTGTATAAATAATTCCATTTCCATTTGGGTCAGGTACAAATTAATAAATAAATTAATTAATTAGTAATTAATTTCTATTTCCAGCCTGGAATCTCCTCACACAGTGAGCAGCTCCCCCAGCATCATCACACAAATGCTGAGGGAAAAACAGCTCAAGGAGTTGATAAAATGAAGCCAAAGTGGCTCTGATTTGTACAAATAACTCCACTTTTGACTACTAATCAATTAATTAATTATTAATTAATTAATCAATCCCCATTTCCAGCCTGGAATCTCCTCACACACTGAACAACCCCCACAGATGCTGAGCTAAAACCAGCACCGAGCATCTCCCAAACCCATCCCTGCCGCCCCCAAACGATTCCTCAGCCCTCATTAATCTCACTAATTAACAGCAGTGTTAATTAAGGCTCTCACCAGGTAGACCAGCACACACATGTGCTCCTTGGGCAGCCAGTGGAAGAGGTCAGCAGGGTTGCTGGGCAGGATCTCGTCGTCGTGCAGGGTGGAGATGGTTTGGATGCACTGCTGCAGCTGCTTCAGGCACGGCTTCACACTTTTCACCTGCCCAAAAAACAAATTAATTCACAGTAATTTCACAATTATAAACCACAGGTCTTGGGTTACAATAAATGTGATCAAAGGTGGCTGCTCTATCAGCATCTGTTCAGGGTGGGGCAGTGATGCTGATCTCTGTGGGAGATGTTCTGATAATGGGTCAGGTTTTATAAACCAGGTGGGGCAGTGTTCTTTATATCTGTGGGGATATCTCCTGTTAATGGGTCATCTGTTAAAAACCAGGTGGGGCAGTGTTCTTTATCTTTTCATAACCCATCCTTCCTCCAGGAGATCTCTCCTGCTAATGGCCACATTTTATAAACCAGGTGGGGCAGTGTTTTTATCTCTGTGGGAGATATTCTCTGTTAATAGCCCATATGTTAAAAACCAGGTGGGGCAGTGATCCTGATCTCTGTCAGAGATATCTCCTGTTTGTGGCCATATTTTATAAACCAGGTGGGGCAGTGTTCTTTATCTTTTCACAGCCCATCCTTCTTCCAGGAGATCTCTCCTGTTAATGTCCATATTTTATAAACCAGGTGGGGTTTATATATCCTTATCTCCATGAGAGAGATCCTCTATTATTGGGCCAGCTGTCAAAAAAAAGGTGGGGCAGTGTTCTTTATCTTTTCACAGCCCATCATTCTTCCAGGAGATCTCTCCTGTTAATGGCTCATATTTTACAAACCAGGTGAGGCAGAGATCCTGATATCTGTCAGAGATATCTCCTGTTAATGACCATATTTTATAAACCAGGTGGAACAGTGTTTTTATCCTTGTCAGAGATATCTCCTGTTCATGGGCCATTTATTAAAAATCAGCTGGGGCAGTGTTCTTTATCTTTTCACAGCCCATCCTCCCTCCAGGAGATCTCTCCTGTTAATGGGTGATATTTTATAAACCAGCTGAGGCAGTGTTTTTATCTCTGTCAGAGATATCTCCTGTTCATGGCCATGTTTTACAGCAGTGTATTGTTCTTTATCTTTCCACACCCCATCCTTCCTCCAGGAGTCATTTTCTGCCATTGAGTGGTGAAAAAACAGAGCAATTCCAGCTGGGGACTCAAGGAAAAGCTCTTCAGGCCCTAAGCACAAAAAAACTGAAAAGAGGAGGGTGGGATGGGAAGGAAGACAAAACTTGATGATTTGAGAGTTTTAATTGGACAGGAATTCACTTCCACTATATTTAAAAAAAAAATAAAATAACCCTCAGGGCTGATTTTTTCAGGATTTATCCCCATCTGGTAATTGGGATTGGTAACTCCCAGATTTAGGATTTAGGATTGATGAACACTCAGCACTTCATGGTGTTGATCAGCAGCAAGAGATGCTCCAAACATTCCTAAAATCTCCCCAAAAATTCCTTCACTACACCATGGATATACAAACATCATGGACAACATCTCTAAATTAATTTAATTTCCTCACTCTTCATTTAATTTGGAATGAAAACCCACAGGAATTCACTTCCAATATTAAAAAAAAATTCCAAAAATGCCCTCAGGGCTGATTTTTTAGGAATTCTCCCCACCCCAAATTCCCATTTGGAACGTGGCACGTACCTGGCCAGCATCCAGGTAATTGGGATTGGTAATTCCCAGATTTAGGATTTAGGATTGATGAACACTCAGCATTTCACGGTGTTGATCAGCAGCAAGAGATGCTCCAAATATTCCCAAAAATCTCCCCAAAAATTCCTTCACTACACCATGGATATACAAACATCATGGACAACATCTCTAAATTAATTTAATCTCCTCACTCTTCATTTAATTTGGGATGAAAACCCACAGGAATTCACTTGTGTTATTTTAAAAAAATTTTTTTAAATGCCAAAAAAATGCCAAAAAATCCCAAAAAATGCCCTCAGGGCTGATTTTTTAGGAATTCTCCCCATCCCAAATTTTCATTTGGTAATTGGGATTGGTAATTCCCAGATTTAGGATTTAGGATTGATGAACACTCAGCACTTCATGGTGTCGATATTCCCAAAAATCTCCCCAAAAATTCCTCCACTCCACCATGGATATACAAACATCATGGACAACATCTCTAAATTAATTTAATCTCCTCACTCTTCATTTAATTTGGGATGAAAACCCACAGGAATTCACTTCCATTATTTAAAAAAAATTTTTAAAAAATCCAAAAAAAATCCCAAAAAAATGCCCTCAGGGCTGATTTTTTAGGAATTATCCCCATCCCAATTTTTCATTTGGTAATTGGGATTGGTAATTCCCAGATTTAGGATTGATGAACACTCAGCATTTCACGGTGTTGATCAGCAGCAAGAGATGCTCCAAACATTCCCAAAATCTCCCCAAAAATTCCTCCACTACACCATAGATTTACAAACATAATGGACAACATCTCTAAATTAATTTAATTTCCTCACTTTTCATTTAATTTGGGATGAAAACCCACAAGAATTCATTCCAATATTAAAAAAAAAATTCCAAAAATGCCCTCAGGGCTGATTTTTTAGGAATTCTCCCCACCCCAAATTCCCATTTGGTAATTGGGATTGGTAATTCCCATATTTAGGATTTAGGATTGATGAACACTCAGCACTTCATGGTATTGATCAGCAGCAAGAGATGCTCCAAACATTCCCAAAATCTCCCCAAAAATTCCTCCACTATACCATGGAAGCAACAGAGCCCACCATGGATATACAAACATCATGGACAACATCTCTAAATTAATTTAATTTCCTCACTCTTCATTTAATTTGGGATGAAAACCCACAGGAATTCACTTCCAATATTAAAAAAAAATTCCAAAAATGCCCACAGGGCTGATTTTTTAGGAATTCTCCCCACCCCAAATTCCCATTTGGTAATTGGGATTGGTAATTCCCATATTTAGGATTTAGGATTGATGAACACTCAGCACTTCATGGTATTGATCAGCAGCAAGAGATGCTCCAAACATTCCCAAAAATCTCCCCAAAAATTCTTCCAGTACACCATGGAAGCAACAGAGCCCACCATGGATATACAAACATCATGGACAACATCTCTAAAATAATTTAATTTCCTCACTCTTCCTTTAATTTGGGATGAAAACCCACAGGATTGGGTTTGGTAATTCCCATATTTAGGATTTAGGATTGATGAATACTCAGCATTTCACGGTGTTGATCAGCAGCAAGAGATGCTCCAAACATTCCCAAAATCTCCTCAAAAATTCCTTCACTCCACCATGGATATACAAACATCATGGACAACATCTCTAAATTAATTTAATTTCCTCACTCTTCATATAATTTGGGATGAAAACCCACAGGAATTCACTTCCGATAGTAAAAAAAATCCAAAAAAAATCCCAAAAAAATCCAAAAAAATCCCAAAAAAATGCCCTCAGGGCTGATTTTTTAGGAATTCTCCCCACCCCAAATTCCCATTTGGAACGTGGCACCTACCTGGCCAGCATCCAGGTAATGTGTGACCTGCAGGACCAGGAAGAAGACCCTGAGGGATTCCTTCTGGATGGGATTTCCCTGCCAGTTCTCCACGATCTGCCCACACAGCGTCAGCAGCGGGTGAACCTCCTGCAGCTTCCTCTCCATCAGCAGCAGCTGCAATTCCCAAAGAAAATCCAATTTTTTTTTTTCATGGAATGATAATTTCCCCCATGGAAAATGGGGTTGTTTCATCCCTGAGGTTGCCCAAAGTCAGGTTGGGATATTTGAAGTTGTCTGTGGTTTTTTCAACCCAGACAATTCCATTAATTCTCTAATTCCATGGATTCTCTAATTCCAAGAATTCTGAAATATTCATCTGATTCCCCACAGCCCTTTCACCCCACCAGTATTTCCATCCCTCATTATAAAAGTGAAAATTTGCAATGATCCTTCTATAAGGAATATACAGAATTTATCTGTAGGAATCCTGCTTACCCCCTTAAAAAAAACAATCTGGGATTTATAATTGAACAGGAAATAATTTATTTCCAACTTACCATCCCCTTGCTGAGCAGGAAGAGAGCTCTGGAATGAAAGAGAATAAAGTGAAATTCTAAAAGAAATTACTTGATCCACCAAAAAAAAACCAAAAATAAAAACATCAGGAAAAAATAAAAATCTGCCTTTTTCTCCCCTCTAAAAACAGGGAAAAAAAGAGGATTAAGGCAGGAATTGCCAGGGAACTCAAGGAGGAAATCCCAGGGAATTTGGGGAGGAAATTCCAGTAACTCTGGAGGAAATCCCAGGGAATTCAGGCAGGAAATCCCAGGGAATATGGGGAGGAAATCTGATGGAATTTGGGAAGGAAATCCCAGGGAATTTGGGAAGGAAATCCTGGGAAATTTGAGGATGAAATCCCAGGAAATTTGAGGTTGAAATCCCAGGAATTCCCTCAGGAAATCCCGGGAAACCTGGAGATTAAATCCCAGGAATTCTGGCAAGAAATCCCAGAAGACTGAAGGACAAAATCCAGGGATGAAATCCCAGGAATTCCCTCAGGAAATCCCAGGGAATTGTGGCAGGAAATCCCAGGGAATTGTGGCAGGAAATCCCAGGGAATTGAGGCAGGAAATCCCAGGGAATTGTGGCAGGAAATCCCAGGGAATTGTGGCAGGAAATCCCAGGGAATTGTGGAAGGAAATCCCAGGGAACTGTGGCAGGAAATCCCAGGGAATTCTGGCAGGAAATCCCAGGAATTCCCTCAGGAAATCCCAGGGAATTGTGGCAGGAAATCCCAGGAAATTGTGGCAGGAAATCCCAGGAATTCTGACAGGAAATCCCAGGAAATTCTGGCAGGAAATCCCAGGAATTCCTTCAGGAAATCCCAGGAAATTCTGACAGGAAATCCCAGGAATTCTGACAGGAAATCCCAGGGAATTGTGGCAGGAAATCCCAGGAATTCCTTCAGGAAATCCCAGGAAATTCTGACAGGAAATCCCAGGGAATTGAGGCAGGAAATCCCAGGGAATTGTGGCAGGAAATCCCAGGGAATTGTGGCAGGAAATCCCAGGGAATTGAGGCAGGAAATCCCAGGGAATTGAGGCAGGAAATCCCAGGAATTTGGGGAGAAAATCCCAGGGAATTGTGGCAGGAAATCCCAGGGAATTGTGGCAGGAAATCCCAGGGAATTGTGGCAGGAAATCCCAGGGAATTGTGGCAGGAAATCCCAGGAATTCCCTCAGGAAATCCCAGGAATTGTGGCAGGAAATCCCAGAGAATTGTGGCAGGAAATCCCAGGAATTCCCTCAGGAAATCCCAGGAATTGTGGCAGGAAATCCCAGGATTGTCACCTGGTGTACTCGGAGCCCACCACGCGCGCGTACTCGGCCCCCACTCCCAGCAGGTCACAGGCTGACACCAAATCCTTTTCCAGGGTGTGCAGTTGCTGAAATGGGAAAAAAAATAAATATAAAACCTCCCTGAATCCCAAAAAAATGCAATTATCCCTGGATTTACAAATTCCTGCTCTTAAAGGGGTTTTAAATCCATTTTCCAAAGAAATCTCTGGTGTTTCCAAGGATTTGTCTGAGCCCAGGATTTTTTTTTTCCTTTAAATTCCTAATTAATGAGGAATTGGTTAAAAATTGGAGGCAGATCCTGCAAAGGGTGAAAATCCCAGATGCCAACAGCTCCAAAAAATCCATGGATTGTCACAGTGGAACAAGAGTTTTCCCAGCAAGAGGAGCCCCCAAGGTGTGTTCCCAAATTTTCTCCCTTTCCTAAATTCAGGTGGGAATTCAGGAAGAGAAGAAGGGATTCCAAGGAAATGGGAAATCAGGGAAAAATGGGAAGGAAAAGTTTCTGAATTCTCAGGATGATCTCCTGGAAAAGAAAATATTCCTCAACTCCTGGGAAATTAAATATTCCTAAATTTATTTTTTTTTATAAATACAGTTAAATGTATCTCTGTTCTTACAAATATTTTTAATTTATAAATATTTTGGAGCACATTCTAGACCCAAAAAAAGAAAACTTCCTTGGAATTTCTTTCCCTTACTCCCTTTTTTTGGATACTTTTCCTCCTCCCTAATCAAACACAAAACAACCCAATCAACACCTCTGCCTGGAAAACTCCAATCCCAGCAGGATTTCTCTTCCTGCAAGCCCCAAAATTGATTTTTTTTTACTCCATCCTTGGAATTCCAGGTTCCTAATTCCCACAGAGAGCTCCTGGCTGATTCCTTGATCCAATCCAGAGGCTCCCAACACCAATTCCCAACCAATTTCCCACGAACAGCAAATTTTTAGGGGATAAAGTGATAAAAACCATCCATTAACAGCGATTTTTTAGCAGATAACAGAACAAAAGGTTTCCAAGCTGGTTTTGATGGGAATAGAGGATTTTTCCAGGATTTTTTTCCCTGCTGCAAGGACTCACAGCCAGCTGGAAGAGCAGCCTGCAGTGCCAGTAGGGAGTTTGCTGGGAGATCTGGATGGCTTTGCGCAGCAGGGGCTTGGCCGTGTCCACGGAATTCTGCAACACAAACACCCCAAAAATCACCACAAATCCAAAATCCTGGAATCCCACAGCCTTGAAATCCCTTGGGTAGTCACATTCAGGAGGGATTAAAGGGTTGGAAGCAATAAAGATAAAATGGGAGAAGTTTGGGGCTGTTCCAACCTGGGATGGAGAAATTTGGGATTTTGGGATTTTGGGAAGTGTCCCTGCACACAGCAGGGTGGGATTGGATGGGATTGAAATTTTTTTCCAATCCTGGATATTGGGATTCAAAACACCAGGAAATTATTTTTGGAGGAAAGCAGCACAATTTCCTAAAAACACAAAATTTGGGATGATCCAATTGGGGTTTTCCAAAGAAGGAGCCAAAATGTGGAAAGGAAAATTGTGAGCAAGGAATGGAGGGACAGGACACAGGGAATGGCTTCCCAGATTCCTCTCAGGTGGGATTTTGGGATGGAATTCCTCCCTGGGAGGGTGGGATGGGGTTGGGATAAAATTCCCAGAGCAGCTGGGGCTGCCCCATCCTTGGAATTTCCAGGTTGGAGCAAACTGGGATAGGGGGAGGTGTGAACTGGGTGATCATTCAGGTTCCTTCCAGCCCAAATCACTCCAGAATTCCAAAAAAATTCCTGGATTTCCCTCCCTCCCTTCCCTCAAACCAACATTTGTTTAACAAGAAGTAAAAAATTTCTTTAACCAAGCAAAATCCCTTTGCAGGGTGAAACTCTGCTTGCAATTCCAGCAAAAACTTCCCCAAAAATGGAAGGGGAAAAGCGTCTCATCCCAGAAATCTGATTTTTCAGGGGAATATCCTGTTCCAAACCCAAATTCAGAGGGCACAGAGGGGTTTAGGGGTTTCTCTCACCTCCTGGCAGTAGAGCTCTGACAGCAAACTGGCTGCCTCGAACTTCACATCTTCAAACTGGGGGATCTGGCACCGGGGTTAAGGGAACAACAAAATCCAGGTGGGAAACAGCAGCAAAACCTCCAAAAACCCTCAGGAAAATTGGGATCAGATGGGATTTAAGGCCCCTTCCAACCCAAACTCCGTGAAAGCAGTGAGGAAGTTGATTAAAAACCCCCATTTCACGCCCCCATCCCCAGCTCTTGAAGGTGTTTTGGGTTTTTCTTGGAGTTGTTCTGAGCTCAGAGCCCTTCCTGGATCCCGGGAAAAGGATACCTGCTGGGATATCAGCCACTGCAAGAGAACACAGCGGGTTAGGGTGGCACTGACACCCACCAGAACCTCCCCGACACCCTCCCCCTCTGTGCCAGGAGCCTCTCACCGCCCCTCTCCCTGCTCCTCATCATTTCCAGCTGCCAGCACCCCCTCAGCCACCCCTTCCCCACCACCCCCAACCCCTCCTCCACGCACTGGCACCCCCCGTTTCCCCTTCCCCAAGCCCATCCCGGCTCCCTGCCCCGCTCACCGCCTTCTCCAGGTGCCCGCGGGCCTGGTCGCCGTTACGGGTGTGGTGGTAGAGGACGGAGCCGAGCTGGAGGTGCGTGCGGGCCTCCATGCGGGGCGGGGGCTTGCGGGGCAGCACGGCCTGCAGGCAGTGCACGCACAGCCGCACCTTGGGCGGGCTGGACGTGCGGAAATGTTCGGCCAGGCCCAGCAACGCCAGGTACCACGACTCGCCCGCGGCCGCGCCGCCGCCCGACGCCGAGCCCGGCGCAGGCCCGGCTGCGCCGCCGCCACCTCCGGCACCTCCGCCACCGCCTCCGGCCCCACCCGCGGCTCCCGCCGCCTCCCCAGAGCCGCTCCCGCCGCCTCCCGCCGGCTGCGGCGGCTGCTGAGGCGGCGGCGGCTGCTGAGGGGCCGCCGCGCCCGCCGCCACCGCCGCCATCTTGGGGCCGCCGACAACACCGCCGCGAGGCGCGGGGCACGACGGGAGTTGGAGTCCGGCTGCCTCAGGCGCGGAGAGTAGATGGGAGTTGTAGTCCGCCCTTTCGCACCGATTGGATGCGGGGCGAACCGGGGAACGACCGTAGAGGCGGAGCCGCCAGAGCTGGGCGGTTCGGCCGCTCCCCGAGCGGCGCTCGGTGCTGCGGGAGGAGCGGGGAGAGCGGCGGGATGGCCCCCATGAGGGACTACATGTCCCAGGGGCGCTTGCGGCGGCGCGGCCCCGGCGCGGCGCGCCCGGCGCGGGGCACGCTGGGACGGGGGCTCCAAAATGGACAACCACAGGGATGCGCCAGGTACGGCCCGGCCCGGGCAGCTCCCGCCGCTCCCGGCTCTGCCCCGGCCCTCCCGCGGGTCTGCTCCGCTGCTCCCACCTCGCTGCCATCCCCTGGCTCGGCTCCACCGCCCCCGGGGCTCCGGGAGCTGGGAGTGGGGGTGTGCCGGCAGAGTTGGGGGCTGGGGGAGGCCCCCCCCCGGTTAAATTCCCTTTTTTCCCTCAGCGGTGCCGAGCCGGGAGCTCGGGATGGATCCCCGCCTTCGTTCCCGGCTCGTTTTCCCGCAGGGAAGCCGAGCTGCTGGTTCGGGATGGTTCCTCTGTTAAATTTCCCCCCTTTTCCCACAGGAAAGCTGAGCCTGGAGTCCGGGGTGGTCTCCCCGTTATTTTTCCTCGTTTTTTCCACAGGGAAGCAGGACCGATAGTCCGGAAGGCTCTGCTGTTGATTTTTCCTCTCCTTTTCCCACAGGAATCTCTGCTGTTCATTCCTTCTCTCTTTTCCCGGAGGAAAGCTGAGCTGGTGGTGCTTGGAGACCCCACTGTTGATTTTTTTCTCCTTTTTTTCTATAGGAAAGTTGAGTTAGGGATGATCTCACAGTTTATTCCTTCTCTTTTCCCACAGGGAGAGCGAGCCTTGATTTGGGATGATCCTCACGTTAATCTCCTCCCTTTTTCCATAGGAAATACGAGCCTTAATTTGGGATGGCTTGCTCATTAATTTCCCTTTTTTTCCCCACAGGGAGGCTGAATTAGGGAAGGTCTCTACTCTAATCCCGCCTTTTTCCCTCAGGGAATGTGAACCTTGGTTTGGGATGATTCCTATTAAATCCCACCCTTTTCCCTCAGGGAATGAGCCCCTGGATTCGGGATGGTCCCTATTAATCCCTGCCTTTTTCCCTGAGGGAATGAGCCCCTAATTTGGGAAAATTCCCATGCTAATTCCCTCCTTTTCCCTCAGGGAATGCTCTCCTGATTCCTGACAATTCCCATGCTAGTTCCTGCCTTTTTCCCTCAGGGAATGCTCTCCTGATTCCTGACAATTCCCATATTAATTCCCTCCTTTATCCCTCAGGGAATGCACCCCTGGATTCTGGATGGTCCCTGTTAAAGTCTGCCCTTTTCCTTCAGGGAATGCTCCCCTGATTCCTCACAGTTCCCATGCTAATTCCCAGCTTTTCCCTCAGGGAATGCTCCCCTGATTCCTGATAATTCCCTTATTAATTCCCTCCTTTATCCCTCAGGGAATGAGCCCCTGGGTTTGGGATGATCCCCATTAAATCCTGCCTTTTTTCCTCAGGGAATGAGCCCCTGATTCCTGACAATTCCCGTGCTAATTCCTGCCCTTTTCCCTCGGAGAATGAGCCCCTCGGTTTGGAATGATCCTTGTTAAATCCTGCCCTTTTCCCTCATGGAATGCTCCCCTGATTCCTCACAATTCCCATGCTAATTCCCTCCTTTTCCCTCAGGAATACACCCCTGATTCCTGACAATCCCCATACTAATTCCCTCCTTTTCCCTCAGGAATGCACCCCTGATTCCTGACAATCCCCATGCTAATTCCCTCCTTTATCTCTCATGGAATGTTCCCCTGATTCGTGACAATTCCCCTGCTAATTCCCTCCTTTTCCCTCAGGGAATGCTCCCCTGATTCCTGACAATCCCCATACTAATTCCCACCTTTTCCCTCATGGAATGCTCTCCTGATTCCTGACAATCCCCATACTAATTCCCTCCTTTTCCCTCAGGAAAGGCGAGCCGGTGGTTCGGAGTTTCCCAATCCAAGTCTGCCAAGACCAGCGTGAACATCCTGCAGCAGGAGGAGCTGATTGCCCAGAAAAAACGGGAAATCGAGGCTCGGCTGGAGCAGCAGGCTCGGCAGAATTCCCTCAGCATCCCGCAGCTCCCGCTGCTCGGAGAGTACGAGGGAATTCCGGGAATGCCGCGATTCTGGCTGCCGGCAAATGGGGGGGCTTGGGGAGGGGAGATGAGGGAGGAAAATCCCAGTGTTGGTGGAGCAGAAGGAGGAAAATCCTGATTTTAATGAAGCAAAAAAGGAAAATTGCTGTTTTGGTGGAGCAGGAGGAGGAAATCATCAATTTTGGTGGATTAAGGAGCAAAAATCTCAGTTTTAACAGAGCAGGGAAGGAAAATCCCAGTTTTAGTGGAGCAAGGGGAGGAAAATCCCAATTTTAATAGAGGAGGAAGGAGATTGGGGATTCTTTTGGGAATGACCAATTCCAGGAGTTTTTCCTGTGCCAAATCCCACATGGGAAGGGCTGGGAAGTTCCCAAATTCCAATTTCTCTTTTTCTGTCCCCGCTCAGCGACGATGGCTCCGAGAACGAGGCCTCTGTGTCCAACAAGTTTGTGAACGATGGGAGCTTCCTGCAGCAATTCCTGAAGCTCCAGAAGGAAAAATCCAATGCTGGTAGGTCCTCCCTTTCCCAGCCCAAACCCAGAAGTCCCAAGAATAATTTCCCAACATTTTCTCCACAGAAACTGCCCCAAATCCCTCAGACAACTCCAGGAATGCCTCATCCCAAACCCCAGGATTCCCAGGAAAAATTTTCTTTCATTCTCCCCTCAAAAACTGCCCCAAATCCCTCAGACAACTTCGAGAATGCCCCAACCCCAAACCTTGGGAAAAAGAGGCTGGGGCAGGCCCAGAGCCTTTCCCACACCAAACTTGGGATTCCCAAAAATCATTTCCTTTCATTTTCTCCACAGAAACTGCCCCAAATCCCCCCAACAACTCTGGGAATGCCCCATCCCAAACCCCAGGATTCCCAGGAATAATTTCACTTCATTTTCTCCTCAAAAAATGCCCCAAATCCCCCCGAGAAGTCTGGGAATGTCCCAACTCTGAACTGTGGGAAGGAGCAGGCCTGGAGCCTCTCCCATCCTAACCCAAGATTCCCAACAATAATTCCCCTTCATTTTCTCCACAGAAACTCCCCCAAATCCCCCCAACACCTCTGGGAATGCCTCAGCCTCACACCTGGGATTCCCAGGAACTCTTCTCTCTTCATTCTCCCCCCAGAAAATGCCCCAAATCCCCCCAACAATTCTGGCAATGTCCCAGCTCTGAACTGTGGGAAGGAGCAGACCTGGAGGCTCTCACATCCTAACCCAAGATTCCCAAGAATAATTTTCCTTTCATTTGCTCCTCAGAAAGTGCCCCAAATCCCCCCAACAACTCTAGGAATGCCCTAGCCCCACACCTGGGGTTCCCAGGAATAATTTCACTTCATTTTCTCCTCAAAAAATGCCCCAAATCCCCCTGAAAAGTCTGGGAATGTCCCGGGTCTGAACTGTGGGAAGGAGCAGGCCCAGAGCCTCTCCCATCCTAACCCAAGATTTCCAACAATCATTTATCTTCATTTTCTCCACAGAAGCTCCCCCAAATCCCCCCAACAACTCTGGGAATGCTCCAGACCTAACCCCAGGATTACTAGGAATAATTTCCCTTCATTTTCTCCTCAGAAAATGCCCCAAATCCCCTCAACAACTCCGGGAATGCCCCAGCTCTGAACTGTGGGAAGGAGCAGGCCTGGAGCCTCTCCCATCCTAACTCAAGATTCCCAACAATAATTTCCCTTCATTTTCTCCACAGAAACTCCCCCAAATGCCCCCAACAACTCTAGGAATGCCCCATCCCCACACCTGGGATTCCCAGGAATAATTTTCCTTCATTTTCTCCTCAAAAAATGCCCCAAATGCCCCCAACAGCTCTGGGAATGGCCCAAACCCAAACCTTGGGAAGAAGCGGCTGGGGCAGGCCCAGAGTCTCTCCCACACCAAACTTGGGATTCCCAAAAATAATTTCTCTTCATTTTCTCCACAGAAACTGCCCCAAATAATTCTAGGAATGCCCCATCCCAAACCCAAGATTCCCAGGAATAATTTAACTTCATTTTCTCCACAGAAAGTGCCCCAAATCCCCCCAACAACTCAGGCACCGCCCCAGCTCTGAACTGTGGGATGGAGCCTCTCCCATCCTAACCCAAGATTCCTAAGAATAATTTCCCTTCATTTTCTCCACAGAGACTCCCCCAAATGCCCCCAACAACTCTAGGAATGCCCCATCCCCACACCTGAGATTCCCAGGAACTCTTCTCTCTTCATTCTCTCCCCAGAAAATGCCCCAAATCCCCTCAACAACTCCGGGAATGCCCCAGCTCTGAACTGTGGGAAGGAGCAGGCCTGGAGCCTCTCCCATCCTAACCCAAGATTCCCAACAATAATTTTCCCATCATTTTTCTCCACAGAAACTGCCCCAAATGCCCCCAACAGCTCTGGCAATGCCCCAGCCCCACACCCTGGGAAGAAGCCGGCGCTGCTGGGCAAGCGGCCGGGCCAGGCCCTGAGCCGGATGCTCCAGGCCCGGAGCCTCTCCCATCCCAAACCCAGCCCTGTCCTGAACCGCCTCAGCGTCTTCCAGGCCCCAGATGAGGATGAGGAGGAGGATTACGAGCAATGGTTGGAAATTAAAGGTCAGTGGTAGCTCCTGCTCTGGGGCTGGAGCTGGGAATGCCCATCCTGGCATAGGGGAGCAGTGGGGGCAGGATTCCCTCAGGCCCAGCAGGGAATGGGATTGGGGTTGGGGTCAGTTTGGGATAGAAATCCCTGAGTCCCAGTGGGAAGTTGGGTGGATTTATCCTGGGACAGGGATCAGTTTGGGATAGGATTCCCTCAGGCCCAGCAGGGAATGGGATTGGGGTTGGGGTCAGTTTGGGATCAGATTCCCTCAGGCCCAGTAGGAATTTGTGTGGATTTATCCTGGGACAGGGATCATTTTGGGATGGGATTCCCTCAGGCTCAGTAGGGAATGGGATTGGGGTTCAGGTCCTGGGTTTGAGGTCATTTTGGGATCAGATTCCCTTAGTCCCAGTGGGAAGTTGGGTGGATTTATCCTGGGACAGGAATCATTTTGGGATGGGATTCCCTCAGGCCTAGTAGAGAATGGGATTAGGGTTCAAGTCCTGGGACAGGGATCAGTTTGGGATTGGATTCCCTGAGTCCCAGTGGGAAGTTGGGTGGATTTATCCTGGGACAGGGATCATTTTGGGATAGGATTCCCTCAGGCCCAGTAGGGAATGGAATGGGGTTCAGGTCCTGGGACAGGGATGAATTTGAGATAGGATTCCCTCAGTCCCAGTGGGAAGTTGGGTGGATTTATCCTGGGACAGGGATCATTTTGGGATAGGATTTCCTCAGGCCTAGTAGGGAATTGGATTGGAGTTCAAGGAAATTCCAGGGAAACCTTGGAGCTGTTTCCAGAGCCTGAAGGGGCTCCAAGACAGCTGGAGAGGAATTTGGGGTTAGGGATGGAGGGACAGGACACAGGGAATGGCTCCAAGCTGAAGGAAGGAGGATTTGGGGAAGGAATTCCTGGCTGGGCTGGAATTCCCAGAGCAGCTGTGGCCACCCCATCCTGGAAATGTTCCAGGAAAGGTGGGAGAAGGGAAATTCCAGAAAAACCTTGGAGCTGTTTTCAGACCCTAAAGGGGCTCCAGGAGAGGGGTTTGGGATAAGAGATGGAATTTCAGGACACAGGGAATGGATTTAAACTGGAAAAGGGGAATGAGGGTGGGATTTTAGGAAGGAATTCCTGGCTGGGAGGATGAGGAGGGGCTGGAATTCCCAGAGCAGCTGTGACCACCCAAGGAAAAATAGAGACAGCAGAAAACGTAGGAATGGGATCACCTTTAATCCCACCCATTCTAGACCTTAAATTTAGGTTTTCCCTGTAGGAACCCTATGGGGAAAAAAAAAAAATAAAAATAATGATGTGAACACATTTCTACAACTGCCTGCCCCATTTCATCCTTTCTCTTCCCATATCCCCATGTGTCTGCTGCGTGCTTTTCGGCAGTAATTGCCTGTTTGCCGTTTGTGGGGGAGGTTGAACCCCAAGTACTGACAGCCTCCTTAAAGTTTTGCCCCCAGAGGACGTGGAGACGCGGCAGGTGGTGGAAAAGCTGGCCAGGTTCGTGGCTGAGGGCGGCCCCCGAGCTGGAGAAGGTCGCCATGGAGGACTACAAGGATAATCCGGCTTTTGGGTGAGTGTTGGGGAGGGGTTTGTTCACCCGGGAAAGGGGGAGGGTGAAGTGGGGTTTGGGGAGGGGGGGGGGTTTGGGGTTGGTGGTGTTTTCTGAGGGGGAAAATGTGGGTTTGAGAGGGGGAAAGGTTGGGTTTGAAGGAGGGAAGGGTTTGGGTTTGAGAGGGGAATATTTGGGTTTGAGGAGGAAAAAGGGGGAGAGAGAGGGGGAAAAGTTTGGGTTTGAAGGAGGGAAGGGTTTGGGTTTGAGAGGGGGAAAAATTTGGGTGTGAGGAGGTGAAAAGTTTGGGTTTGAGAGGGGAAAAGTTTGGATGAGACGAGGGGAAAAGTTTGGGTTTGAGAAAGGAAGAAGTTTTGGGTTTGGGAGGGGAAAATTTGGGTGTGAGGGGGGAAAGGTTTGGTTTTGAGAGGGGAAAAGTTTGGGTTTGAGGAGGGAAAAGTTTGGGTATGAGGAGGAAAAAGGTTTTGAGTTTGAGAGGGGGAAAATTTGGATTTGAGAGGGGAAAACTTGGCTTAGAGGAGGGAAGAAGTTTGGGTTTGAAAGGGGGAAAGGTTTTGGTTTGAGGAGGGGAAGAAGTTTGGGTTTGAGGAAGGAAAAAGTTGGGGTCATTGTTCTTCCCTGTGAGGAGGGGAAGAAGTTGGGTTAAGGAGAGGGGGAAGTTTGGGTTTGAGGAGGAAAAAGTTTGGGTGTGAGAAAGGGAAAGGTTTGGGTGTGAAGGAGGGAAGAAGTTGGTTTGAGATGGGAAAAGTTTGTGTTAGAGGGAGGGAAAATTTGGATTTGAGAGGGGAAAACTTGGATTAGAAGAGGGAAGAAGTTTGGGTTTGAGGAGGGGAAAAGTTTGGATTTGAGGGGCGGAAAGGTTTGGGTTTGAGGAGGGAAGAATTTTGGGTGTGAGGAAGGAAAAAGGTTGGGTTTGAAGGAGGGAAGAGTTTGGATTTGAGAGGGGACTATTTGGGTTTGAGGAGGAAAAAGGGGGAAAGAAAGGAGGGAAAGTTTGGGTTTGAGGAGGAAAAAGGTTTTGGGTTTGAGAAAGGAAGAAGTTTTGGGTTTGGGAGGGGAAAGGTTTTGGGTTTGAGGAAGGAAAAAATTTGGATTTGGGGGGGAAAGGTTTGGGTTTGAGGAGGCAAAAATTGGATTTGAGAGGGAAAAATTTGGGTTTGAGGGGGAAAAGTTTGGGTTCATTGTTCTTCCCTGTAAGGAGGGAAGAAGTTTGGGTTTGAGGAGGGGAAGAAATTTGGATTTGAGAGGGGAAAGTTTGGGTTTGAAGAAGGGAAGAGTTTGGGTTTGAGAGGGGAAGAAGTTTGGGTTAGAGGGAGGGAAAATTTGGATTTGAGAGGGGAATATTTGGGTTTGAGGAGGGGAAATGTTTGGATTTGAGGAAGGAAAAAGTTTGGGTTTGAAGGAGGGAAGAAATTTGGGTTTGAGGAGGGGAAGAAATTTGGGTTTGTTGCTGTTCCCTGAGGAATAAAAGGGTTGGATTTGAGAGAGGGAAAAAAATTTGGGTGTGAGGAAGGAAAAAGTTTGGGTTTGAGGAGGGAAAAAGTTTGGGTTTGAGGAGGGGAAAATTTGGGTTTGAGAGAGGAAAATTTGGCTTAGAGGAGGGGAAGAAGTTTGGGTGTGAGAGGAGGGCAAAATTTGGGTTTGAGGAGGGAAGAAATTTGGATTTAAGAAGGGGAAAAGTTTGAGTTCGTTGTTTGCTCTCCCCTATGAGAATGGAAAAATTTGGATTTGAAGGTGGAAAAAACTTGGATTAATTTGTCTTCCTAAATGGGGAAAATTAGGATTTGAGAGAGGGAAAGGTTTGGGTTTGCTGTTGGCTCTTCCCTGTGAGGATGGAAAAGTTTGGATTTGAGTTGGGGCAAAATTTGGGTTCCTATGAGGATGAAAATTTGGATTTGAGGAGGGAAAAATTTGGATTGAAGCTCCAAATTCCATATTTTAGGTGCATTTTCAGTAATTCCTCTTTTTTTCCATGTGGGATTTGGAGCTGTTCCTATCCCAGAATATCAATATTTGGATTTTTTTTCTTTTTTTTCCCATTTTTTCCAGGTTTTTGCATGATAAGAACAGCAGAGAATTCCTTTACTACAGGAAGAAAGTGGCAGAAATAAGGAAAGAAAATCAAAATTCCCAGGCAGCCTCTTCCCAAAAAGGTAATTCCCACTAAAACATGAGGAATGGGAACAGCACAAAAAAAATAAAAAAAATTGGGATTTATTTGGGGTTGGAAATTTTGGAAAAAAAAATCCCAAGTGGGAAAAAAAATGTGGATTCCCAAAATATTCCTGGGATTTTCCTTGCTGTTGTCAAAAATATTCCAAAATAATTCACTGAAAATTTAGTAAAAAGGGAATTAAATCCCCAATTTTTGTTGGATTTTTGTTCCAAATAAGAATTTTTCCAGGTGAGATTTGGGATTTTCCAAGGAGAGGAGAATAAATGAAATTATGGGAATTTGGAATTTTCTTGTTGCTGGGTAATTCAGGGGTAAAATTCTTCAATGTGGAGAATTCCAGGTGGTTTAATCCTATGGAAAAATGCTTTGAAAAATTCAAAATTTGTAATTATGGGTAATTCCAGATGGTTTAATCCTATGGAAAAGTGCTTTAAAAAATCCAAAATTTATAATTAGGAATAATTCCAGGTGCTGTAATCCTATGGAAAAGTGCCTGAAACAGGGAAAAAATTCCAAAATTTCTAATTAGGGATAATTCCAGATGGTGTAATCCTATGGAAAAGTGCTTGAGACAGGGAAAAAAATGCAAAATCCTTTAATATGGATAATTCTGAGTGGTTTAAATCTATGGAAAAGTGCCTGGCACATGGAAAAAATGCAGAATTTGTAATTATGGATAATTCCAGGTGGTTTAATCCTGTGGAAAAGTGCCTGGCACAGGGGAAATTTGGGATTTGGGGACCCAAAGCTGCTTTATCTCTCATCTCTCCTATCCCTGATCCCCCAAACTCAGGTTTAACCTGATGGTTTTATGTTAATTAATTGTTTTATACCAATTCTTCCCCTTTAAACCTGACTTTAGACCTCACTGGGGTCCTTAGAGCCCATTCCTGCTCCCAAACTCAAGTTTAAACTGAAGTTTTTATGCTATTTAACTGGTTTTGTACCAATTCTCCTCCTTTAAACCCAACTTTAGGCCTCACTGCTGTCCTTAGGCTGGGTTAGGCCCCATCCCTACTCCCCAAACTTGGGCCTAAACTGAAGGTTTTATGTTATTTAACTGTTTTTATGCCACTTCTCCCCCTTTAATCCCAACTTTAGGCCTCACTGAGGTCTTTAGGCTGGGTTAGGCCCCATGTCTGCTCCCAAACTGGGGTCTAAACTAAAACTTTTATGCCATTTAACTGGTTTTATACCAGTTTTCCCCCTTTAAACCCAACTTTAGGCCTCACTGCTGTCCTTGGGCTGGGTTAGGACCCACCCCTACTCCCCAAAGTCAAGTTTAATCTGAAGTTTTTATGCTATTTAATTGGTTTTATACCAATTCTCCTCCTTTAAACTCATCTTTAGGCCTCACTAGGGTCCTTAGGCCTCACTGGGGTCCTTAGGCTGGGTTAGGCCCCACTCCCCAAACCTGGGTTTAACCTTCTGCCTTGCTGCTATTTAACCATTTTTGTACCACTTCTCCCCCTTTAAACCCACCTTTAGGCCTCCCTGGTGTCCTTAGGCCGGGTTAGGCTGGGCTGGGGTGAGCTGGGCCCAGGACTAATCCCTGCCTAAAGTTTCCCCCCCAGCCGACGCGGAGACGCGGAGCTCGGCCGAGAAGCTGGCGCAGGTCGTGGCTGCTGGGGGGCCCCAGGTGGAGGCCATCGCCCTGCAGAGCAACAGGGACAACCCTGCCTTCAGGTAATCATTCCTCCTTGTTTTGGGGGTTTTTTGGGGGTTTTTTGGGGGTTTTTTGGGATTTTTTGGGGATTTTTTGGGGATTTTTGGGGATTTTTTTGGGATTTTTTCTTGGAATTTTTTTGGAATTTTTTGGAATTTTTTGGAATTTTTTGGAATTTTTTTAGGATTTTTTTAGGATTTTTTAGGATTATTTAGGATTTATTTGGGATTTTTTTTGGATTTTTTTGGGGATTTTTTTGGGATTTTTTTGGGGGTTTTTTTGGGGGTTTTTTGGGGGTTTTTTGGGGGTTTTTTGGGGATTTTTTGGGGATTTTTTTGGGATTTTTTTTTATTTTTTTAGGATTATTTAGGATTTTTTTAGAATTTTTTTAGGATTTTTTTAGGATTTTTTTAGGGTTTTTTTTTTTTTTAGGATTTTTTTGGGATTTTTTTGGGATTTTTTTGGGATTTTTTTGGAATTTTTTGGGAGTTTTTTGGGATTTTTTTGGGATTTTTTTTGGGATTTTTTTGGGATTTTTCGTGGGGATTTTTTTTTTTTTTGGGGTTTTTTTTTGGATTTTTTTCTGATTTTTTTTTTTATTTTAAGGGAAGGTTTTAGGGGAAGGTTTTAGGGGAAAGTCCTGGGAATTCTGAGTTTTTTGGGACATGGTGCCAGGAGTTATGGGGTGCAGGTCGTGGCTGCTGGGGGGCCCCAGGTGGAGGCATCGCCCTGCACAGCAACAGGGACAACCCTGCCTTCAGGTAATGAGTCCTCTTTTTTTGGGATTTTTTGGGGATTTTTTTGGATTTTTTTGGGGATTTTTGGGGATTTTTTGGGATCTTTTTTGATTTTTTTTAATTTTATTTTTTTGGATTTTTTTTAGAATTTATTTTGGAATTTTTTAGAATTTATTTTGGATTTTTTTTAAATTTATTTTGGATTTTTTATTTATTTATTTTGGATTTTTTTAAAATTTATTTTGGATTTTTTTGTAATTTATTTTGGATTTTTTATTTATTTATTTTGGAAATTTTTTATTTATTTGTTTTGGAATTTTTTTATTTATTTATTTTGGATTTTTAAAATTTATTTCTTTTGGATTTTTAAAATTTATTTTGGATTTTTAAAAATTTATTTTGCATTTATTTTTTGGAATTTTTATTTATTTTATTGTATTTATTATTATTTATTTATTTATTTTAATTTTTTGATTTTTTTATTTATTTATTCTGGATTTTTTTTGTTTTGGAATTTTTAAAATTTTTTTTGTTTTTTTTTTTGGGGGGGGAAGCTTAGGGCATTTCTCAGAAGAGTTTTGGGGAATTTTTGAGGAATTCTCAGGGAAAGTTGTGAGAATTCTGAGTTTTTTGGGACATGGTGCCAGGAGTTATGGGGTGCAGGTCGTGGCTGCTGGGGGGCCCCAGGTGGAGGCATCGCCCTGCAGAGCAACAGGGACAGCCCTGCCTTCAGGTAATGAGTCCTCTTTTTTTGGGGGGGTTTTGGGATTTTTTTAGGATTTTTTTTAGGATTTTTTTAGGATTTTTTAGGAATTTTTTGGGGATTTTTTGGGGATTTTTTGGGGATTTTTTTTTGGATTTTATTAGGGATTTTTTTGGGGATTTTTTTAGGATTTTATTGGATTTTTTTGGAATTTTTTTTAGGATTTTTTTTAGGATTTTTTTTAGGATTTTTTTTAGGATTTTTTTTAGGATTTTTTTTAGGATTTTTTTTAGGATTTTTTAAAATTTTTTTAGATTTTTTTAGATTTTTTTTTTTTTAGGATTTTTTTTTTTTAGGATTTTTTTTTTAGGATTTTTTTTATTTTTTAAGGATTTTTTTTTATTTTTTTAAGATTTTTTTTTATTTTTTTAGGATTTTATTTGGGATTTTTTTAGGATTTTATTTGGGATTTTTTTAGGATTTTATTTGGGATTTTATTTGGGATTTTTTTGGGGATTTTTTTGGGATTATTTTTAGGATTATTTTTAGGATTTATTTAGGGTTTTTTAAAATTTATTTAGGATTTTTTTTATTTATTTAGGATTTTTTAGGATTTATTTAGGATTTTTTTAATTTTGTTGGATTTTTTTTTGGAATTTTTTTGGAATTTTTTTAGGATTTTTTTAGGATTTTTTTAGGATTTTTTAGGATTTTTTAGGAATTTTTAGGAATTTTTTGGAATTTTTTTTAGGATTTTTTTAGGATTTTTTTAGGATTTTTTGGATTTTTTTTTTTAGGAATTTTTTTAGGATTTTTAAAAATTTTTTTTAAATTTTTTTTATTTATTTAGGGATTTTTGGGGGATTATTTAGGGATTTTTTAGGATTTTTTTTTTATATTTTGGATGGTTTTTTTGTTGGGTTTTTAGGGGAAGGTTTTAGGGGAAAGTCCTGGGAATTCTGAGTTTTTTGGGACATGGTGCCAGGAGTTACGGGGCGCAGGTCGTGGCTGCTGGGGGGCCCCAGGTGGAGGCATCGCCCTGCAGAGTAACAGGGACAGCCCTGCCTTCAGGTAATGAGTCCTCTTTTTTTGGGGGGTTTTTGGGGTTTTTTTGGGATTTTTTGGGATTTTTTTGGGGGTTTTTTTTGGGATTTTTTTGGATTTTTTTTAAATTTTTTTTATTTTTTTAAATTTTTTTGATGTCTTATGATTTTTTTAAAATTTCTTTATTTTTTGGATTTTTTTGGAATTTTTTTGGAATTTTTTTTAGGATTTTTTTAGGATTATTTTAGTATTTTTTTTTTGCTTTTTTTGGCTTTTTTTTTGGCTTTTTTTTGGCTTTTTTTTGGCTTTTTTATTTTTTTATTTATTTAGGATTTTTAAAATTTTTTTTGTTTGGATTTTTTTGGGATCTTTTTTGGATCCTTTTTTTCTTTTTTGAATTTTTTTTTTAAATTCTTTTAAATTTTTAAAATTTTTAAAAATTTTTTCATTTTTGGAATTTTTTGGGGATTTTTGGGGGAAAACTGGGAAATTCTCAAGAAAATTGCTGGATCCCAGCCCTGGAGAGCTGGGGATGCTCTGGGAATTAAAGGGAGGAATTCCAGGCTGAGGATCCCAGCTCTGAGTGGAGCTGGGAATTGCAGAAAGGAAAATTCCTGGGAAAACTGTGCTGGATCCCAGCCCTGGAGAGCTGGGAATGCTTTGGGGCATTCCAGGTAGGAATTGCCCAACTGGATCCCAGCTCTGAGTGGAACTGGGAATGCTCTGGGCATTGCAGAAAGGAAAATTCCTGAGGAAACTGTGCTGGATCCCAGCCCTGGAGAGCTGGGAATGCTTTGGGCATTCCAGGCAGGAATTCCAGGCTGAGGATCCCAGCTCTGAGTGGAGCTGGAGAGAATTTTCTGGGAATTGCAGGAAGGAAAATTCTAGAGCTGGATCCCAGCCCTGCAGAGCCGGGAATGCTGTGGGCATTGCAGAAAGGAATTCCATAAATGAATCCCAGCTCTGAGGAGGGCTGGAGAGAATTTTTTGGGAATTGCAGGAAGGAAGAATCCAGAGCTGGATCCCAGCCCTTGAGAGCTGGAAATGCTTTGGGGCATTCCAGGCAGGAATTCCAGGCTGAGGATCCCAGCTCTGAGTGGAGCTGGGAATTGCAGGAAGGAAAATTCCCAAGAAAACTGTGCTGGATCTCAGCCCTGGAGAGCTGGGAATGCTCTGGGAATTGCAGGAAGGAAAATTCCTGGGAAAACTCTGCTGGATTCCAGTCCTGGAGAGCTGGGAATGCTCTGGGAATTGCAGAAAGTAATTCCACAACTGGATCCCAGCTCTGAGTGGAGCTGGAGAGCTGGGAATGTTCTGGGAATTGCAGGAAGGAATTCCATGGCTGGATCCCAGCTCTGAGTGGAGCTGGGATTTGCAGGAAGGAAAATTCCTGGGAAAACTGTGCTGGATCCCAGCCCTTGAGAGCTGGAAATGCTCTGGGCATTCCAGGCAGGAATTCCAGGCTAAGGATCCCAGCTCTGAGTGGAGCTGGAGAGAATTTTCTGGGAATTGCAGGAAGGAAAATTCCAGAGCTGGATCCCAGTCCTGAACAGCTGGGAATGTCCTGGCAATTGCAGAAAGGAATTCCACAGCTGGATCCCAGTGAGTGGAGCTGGAAAGAATTTTCTGGGAAATGCAGGAAGAGAAATTCCTTAGAAAACTGCTGGATCCCAGCCCTGGAGAGCTGGGAATGCTTTGGGCATTCCAGGCTGGAATTCCAGGCTGAGGATCCCAGCTCTGAGTGGAGCTGGAGAGCTGGGAATGCTTTGGGAATTGCAGGATGGGATATTCCCAAGAAAATTGCTGGATTCCAGCCTTGGAGAGCTGGGAATATTCTGGGAATTGCTGGAAGGAAAATTCCAAGGAAAACTGTGCTCTGAGTGGAGCTGGAGAGCCAGGAATGCTCTGGGAACGTTCTGGGCATTCCAGGCTGGAATTCCAGGCTGAGGATCCCAGCTCTGAGTGGAGCTGGGAATCGCAGAAAGGAAAATTCCCAAGAAAACTCTGCTGGATTCCAGCCCTTGAGAGCTGGAAATGCTTTGGGAATTGCAGGAAGGAAAATTCCTGGGAAAACTGTGGTGGATTCCAGCCCTGGAGAGCTGGGAATGCTCTGGGAATTGCAGAAAGGAATTCCAGGCTGAGGATCCCGGCTCTGAGTGGAGCTGGAGAACCGGGAACGCTCCGGGAATCCCCCGGGGAATCCTCTGGGAATCCTCCCGGAACGCTCCGGGAATCCCCCGGGGAATTCTCGGGAACGTTCCCGGGACTCTCCGCCCGTTCCCGCCCGGATCCCGGCTGAGTTCCCGCTGTCCGCAGGTTCCTGTACGAGCCGCAGAGCCCCGGGCACCGCTATTACCGCCACAAGCTCGAGGAGCTCCGCCGCGCCCGCGCCGCCGCCCCCTCTCCCGGGAACCCCAATTCTCCCGCCAGCTCCTTTCCCGCCAACCCCAATTTTCCCGCCAACTCTTTTCCCGCGAACCCCAATTTTCCCGGCAATTCTTTTCCCGGCGAGCCCGGCCTCAAACGCAAGAGCAGCCCCGAGCCCTCCCCGTCCCCGCTGTGCTTCCCTCCCCTCCCCGTGCCCTCCCCTCTCCCCGTTCCCCTCCCGCCCCCTCCGGCTCTCCCGGTTCCCTCTCCCGCTCTTCCCGCTGCTCTTCCCATCCCCTCGGCCTCTCCCGCTCCTTCCACCTCCCCCTTGGATCAACCAAACCCTGCTGCCATCCCAAATCCTGCTGCCACCCCAAACCCCGGCCCGGGCAGCAGCAAAAAGAAGAGGAAGAGTCGCTGGGGGCCGGAGGAGGAGAAGGTGGAGCTGCCCCTGCCACAGCTGGTGCAGCAGCTGGATTCTCCCTCTCCACTCTCAGGTCGGTGGGATCGGGTTTGGCTGGGAGTTTGGGTGGGTTTGGGATTTCTGGGTTGGGTTTGGATCCATTTTTCCAAAGGAATCTCTGCTGTCAATCCCGTTTTTTTATTTTTCCCCCCAGTGATTTTGTTTTCACTCCACAAGAATTACAAACAGAATTCCCTTTTTTTTTTTCCCAGTGATTTTATTTTCACTCCACAAGAATTGCAAACAGAATTCCCTTTATTTTTTCTATTTTCCCTTCACTCCACAAAAATTACAAACAGAATTCCCTTTTTTTTTTTTCCCAGTAATGTTATTTTCCCCTCACTCCACAAGAATTGCAAACAGAATTCCCATTTTTTTTTCCAGTGATTTTATTTTCACTCCACAAGAATTACAAACAGAATTCCCTTTTTTTTTCCCCAGTGATTTTATTTTCCCTTCACTCCACAAGAATTACAAACATAATTCCCTTTTTTTTCCCTGCAGTTCAGGACCTGAAGGGGCTGGGATACGAGAAGGGGAAACCTGTGGGGCTGGTGGGAGTCACTGAGCTCTCTGAGGCCCAGAAGAAGCAGCTGAAGGAGCAGCAGGAGGTGATTCCCAAAAAAAAAAAATATATATATATATAAATCTTCCCCCAAATTTTCTCATGTGGGAATGACAAAGATTTTCCATCGTGGAATCCCTAAAAATGGCCCTAAAGTCCCAAAAAGTCAGAAAATCCCAAATCCCAAAGGACTTTTCCAGCCCTAGAATCCCAAAGTCCTGAAATCCTAAATCCTTAAGTCCTGAAATCTTATATCCCAAAGTCTTAAAATCCTATATCCCAAAGGAGTTTTCCAACCCTAAAATCCCAAAGGAACTTTCCAACCCTAAAATCCCAAAGTCATAAAATCCCAAATCTCAAAGGACTTTTCCAGCCCTGAAATCCTAAATCCCAAAGTCTTAAAATTCTAAATCCCAAAGGACTTTTCTTACCCTAAAATCCCAAAGTCCTGAAATCCTAAATCCCAAAGTCTTAAAATTCTAAATCCCAAAGGACTTTTCTTACCCTAAAATCTCAAAGTCCTGAAATCCCAAATCCAAAAGGACTTTTCCAGCCCTAAAATCCCAAATCCCAAAGGAACTTTCCAGCCCTAGAATCCTAAATCCCAAAGTCGTAAAATCCCAAATCTCAAAGGACTTTTCCAGCCCTAAAATCCTGAATCCTTAAGTCCTGAAATCCTAAATCCCAAAGTCTTAAAATCCTAAATCCCAAAGGACTTTTCCAGCCCTAAAATCCCAAATACCAAAGGAGCATTCCAGTCCTAAAATCCCAAAGTCTTAAAATCCCAAATCCCAAAGGACTTTTCCAGACCTAAAATCCCAAATCCCAAAGTACTGAAATCCCAAATCTCAAAGGACTTTTCCAGCCCTAAAATCCCAAATCCCAGAGGAGCTTTCCAGACCTAAAATCCCAAAGTCCTGAAATCCCAAAGGAGCTTTTTCACTGTTTCCCCTGGGATTTTCTGGGACCAATCTTGTTTTTCCCAGGCTGAATCCTGAGTTTCCCAGAACAAATCTTATTTTTCCTGGCCCTGGCCCCATTTCTCCCTGTTCTGCCCCTCATTTCCCCCACTCTAACCCCAATTTCCCCTATTGTAACCTAAATTTCCCCCACTCTAACCCCATTTCCTCCACTCTAACACTCATTTTCCCCATTCTCACCCCATTTTTCCCCACTCTAACCCCTATTTCCCCCATTCTAACCCAAATTTCCTCCACTCTAACCCCATTTTTCCCCATTCTCACCCCATTTCCCCCACTCTGACCCCATTTTTACCCACTCTAACCCCAAATTTCTGTATTCTCACCCCATTTCCCCCAGATGCAGCAGATGTACGACATGATCATGAAACACAAGAGGGCCATGCAGGAGATAACCCCCAAATTTCCCCATTTTTCCCCCATTTCCCCCACTCTAACCCAAATTTCCCCCACTCTAACACCCAATTTCCCCATTCTCACCCCATTTTTCCCCACTCTAACCCCTATTTCCCCTAATCTAACCCAAATTTCCTCCACTCTAACCCCATTTTTCCCCACTCTAACCCCATTTTCCCGCCTCTCTGACCCCATTTTCCCCCACTCTAACCCTATTTTCCCCCCAATTTTTCCATTTTCCCCCAGATGCAGCAGATGTACGACATGATCATGAAGCACAAGAGGGCCATGCAGGAGATAACCCCCAATTTCCCCCATTTTAACCCAAATTCCCCCATTTTAACCCAAATTTCCCCATTTCCCCCAGATGCAGCAGATGTATGACATGATCATGAAGCACAAGAGGGCCATGCAGGAGATGCAGCTGCTGTGGGAGCGGGCGCTGCAGCAGCACCAGCACGGCTACGACAGCGACGAGGAGGTGGACAGCGAGCTGGGCACGTGGGAGCACCGCCTCAGGAGGATGGAGATGGACAAAACACGGGGTGAGAGGGACTGGGAATTCCAGAGAGGGGAAATTCCATCCCAGAGAGGGAATTCCATCCCTGGGAGCACCGCCTCAGGAGGATGGAGATGGACAAAACACGGGGTGGGTTCCATTCCAGGGGGGAAATTCCATCCTAGAGCATTCCAGAGGGGAAATTCCATCCCTGTCCTATGGGATTGGGGTGTCCCAGAGAGTTGGGGTCAATCTCAGAGAGGGAATTCCATCCCTGGGAGCACGGCCTGAGGAGGATGGAGATGGACAAAACACGGGGTGGGTTCCATTCCTGTGGGGAAATTCCATCCCAGAGAGGGAATTCCATCCTTATCCTATGGGATTGGGGCATTCCAGAGAGGGAATTCCATCCTAGAGAGGGAATTCCATCCCTGGGAGCACGGCCTCTGCAGGATGGAGATGGACAAAACCAGGGGTGAGGGGATTGGGAATTCCAGAGAGGGGAAATTCCATCCCAGAGAGGGAATTCCATCCCTGTCCTGTGGGATTGGGGCATCCCAGGGGGAAAATTCCATCCTAGAGAGGGAATTCCATCCCAGAGAGTGAATTCCATCCCAGAGAGGGAGTTCCATCCCTATTCTATGGGATTGGGGCATTCCAGAAGGGGAATTCCATCCTAGAGCATCCCAGAGAGGGAATTCCATCCCAGAGAGGAAATTCCATCCCTGTCCTATGGGATTGGGGCATCCCAGAGAGGAAATTCCATCCCAGAGAGGGAATTCCATCCCTATTCTATGAGATTGGGGCATTCCAGAGGGGGAATTTCCATCCTAGAGCATCCCAGAGAGGGAGTTCTATCCCTATCCTATGGGATTGGGGCATTCCAGAGAGGGAAATTCCATCTCAGAGAGAGAATTCCATCACAGGGAGGGAATTCCATCCCCATCCTATGGGATTGGGGCGTTCCAGAGGGGGAAATTCCATCCCTGGGAACATCATGGGGATGGACAAAACTTGGGATGAGTGGGGATTGGAGCATTCCAGAGAGGGAATTCCATCCTAGAGGAGGATTTCCATTCCTATTCTATGGGATTGGGGCATTCCAGAGGGGGAATTCCATCCTAGAGGAGGATTTCCATCCCCATTCTATGGGATTGGGGCATTCCAGAGGGGGAATTTCCATCCTAGAGTGGGAATTTCCATCAAGGATTCTCCATGAATGTTCTCTCCATGGTTTTTTCTTCCCACTGGGAATTTCCAAGCTCCCCAAATCCCAAAGGATTCTCCATGAGTTCTGTGTTCTCCATGGTTTTTTGGTCCTACTGGGAATTTCCATGTTCCCCAAGTCCCAAAGGATTCTCCCTGACCAGACTCTGTTGCTGTTTTTAATTCCCACTGGGAATTTCCAAGCTCCCCAAATCCCAAAGGATTTTCCATGAGTGTTCTCTCCATGGTTTTTTGGTCCCACTGGGAATTCCTGGGAATTTCCATGTTCCCCAAATCCCAAAGGATTCTCCATGAGTGTTCTCTCCATGGATTTTTGGTCCCACTGGGAATTTCCATGTTCCCCAAATCCCAAAGGATTCTCCATGACCCAGGTTCTGTTGCTGTTTTTAATTCCTACTGGGAATTTCCAAGCTCCCCAAATCCCTGGGCAGATTCCCAAATCCCAAAGGATTCTCCATGAGTGTTCTCTCCATGGTTTTTTCTTCCCACTAGGAATTTCCAAACTCCCCAAATCCCAAAGGATTCTCTGTGGATCTTCTCTCCATGGATTTTTGGTCCCACTGGGAATTCCTGGGAATTTCCAAACTCCCCAAATCCCAAAAGATTTTTCATGAGTGTTCTCTCCATGGTTTTTTCTTCCCACTGGGAATTTCTGGGAATTTCCAAGCTCCCCAAATCCCAAAAGATTCTCCATGAGTGTTCTCTCTGTGGTTTTCTGGCCCTACTGGGAATTTCCAAGCTCCCCAAATCCCAAAAGATCTTTCATGAACGTTCTCTCCATGGATTTTTGGTCCCACTGGGAATTCCTGGGAATTTCCAAGCTCTCCAAATCCCAAAGGATTCTCCATGAGTGTTCTCTCCATGGTTTTTTCTTCCCACTGGGAATTCCTGGGAATTTCCAAGCTCCCCAAATCCCAGAAGATTTTCCATGAGTGTTCTCTCTGTGTTTTTCTGGCCCAACTGGGAATTTCCATGATCCCACAGGATTCTCCCTGACCAGGCTCTGTTGCTGTATTTAATTCCCACTGGGAATTTCCAGGCTCCCCAAATCCCAAAGGATTCTTTCTCCCTGAGTGTTCTCTCCATGGATTTTTGGTCCCCCTGGGAATTTCCAGGCTCCCCAAATCCCAAAGGATTCCCCATGAATGTTCCCTCCATGTTTTTCTGGTCCCACTGGGAATTTCCAAGCTCCCCAAATCCCAAAAGATTTTCCATGAGTGTTCTCTCCATGGTTTTTTGGTCCCACTGGGAATTTCTGGGAATTTCCAAGCTCCCCAAATCCCAAAGGATTCTCCCTGACCAGGCTCTGTTGCTGTTTTTAATTCCCACTGGGAATTTCCATGATCCCAAATCCCAAAAGATTTTTCATGAATGTTCCCTGCATGGTTTTTTGGTCCCACTGGGAATTTCCAGGCTCCCCAAATCCCAGGAGATTTTCCATGAGTGTTCTCTCTGTGATTTTTTGGTCCCACTGGGAATTCCTGGGAATTTCCAGGCTCCCCAAATCCCAAAGCATTTTCCATGACTGTTCTCTCCATGGTTTTTTGGTCCCACTGGGAATTCCTGGGAATTTCCAGGCTCCCCAAATCCCAAAGGATCTCCCTGAGCAGGCTCTGTTGTGTTGTTGCAGAGTGGGCCGAGCAGCTGACCCAGATGGGCCGGGGCAAACATTTCATCGGGGATTTCCTCCCTCCTGACGAGCTGGAAAAATTCATGGAGACCTTCAAGGCCCTCAAGGTGAGAAATTCTGGGATTCTGGGAATGCTCCACCCTCATTCTGCAATTCCTGCAGGGAAAACAGGGAGCAGATCCCCACTGTTTGCAGGGAAATAGGGAAATAGTTGGGAAAAATTCCTTCCCTGAATTTGGGATTTTTCTGGAATTCCACACAAACCTCCCTGCCCATGGGACTGGATGGGATTTAAGGTCCTATTCCACAATTTTGGATTTTTTCTGGAATTCCAGACAAACCTCCCACTCCCTGCCCATGGGACTGGATGGGATTTAAGCTTTTCCATTCTGGAATTTCTCAATTTGGGATTTTTTTTCTGGAATTCCAGACAAACCTCCCTGCCCTTGGGATTGGGTGGGGTTTAAGTTTTTCCACTCTGGAATTCCATTATTTTGGATTTTTTCTGGAATTCCAGACAAACTTCCCACTCCCTGCCTGTGGGACTGGATGTGCTTTAAGATCCTGTTCCATTATTTGGGATTTTTCTGGAATTCCACACAAACCTCTCACACCCTGCCCTTGGGATTGGGTGGAATTTAAGTTTTTCCACTCTGGAATTCCACAATTTGGGATTTTTTTCTGGAATTTCATATTAACTACCCACCCTCTACCCATGAGACTGGGTGGGATTTAAGCTTTTCCACTCTGGAATTCCACAATTTTGGATTTTTTTTTTATTTCCACACAAACCTGCCACTCCCTGCCTGTGGGACTGGATGGACTTTAAGCTTTTCCATTCTGGAATTTCACAATTTGGGATTTTTTTCTGGAATTCCAGACAAACCTCCCTGCCCTTGGGATTGGGTGGGATTTAAGGTCCTATTCCATGATTTTAGATTTTTTTCTGGAATTCCACACAAACCTCTCACACCCAGCCCTTGGGACTGGATGGGATTTAAGGTCCTATTCCACAATTTTCAATTTTTTCTGGAATTCCAGACAAGCTTCCCACTCCCTGCTCTTGGGACTGGGTGGGATTTAAGGTGCTATTCCATTATTTGGGATTTTTCTGGAATTCCACACAAACCTCTCACACCCTGCCCTTGGGATTGGGTGGAATTTAAGTTTTTCCACTCTGGAATTCCATGATTTGGATTTTTTATGGAATTACACACAAACCTCTCACACCCTGCCCTTGGGATTGGGTGGGATTTAAGTTTTTCCACTCTGGAATTCCATTATTTGGGATTTTTTCTGGAATTCCAGGCAAACCTGCCACTCCTTGCCTGTGGGACTGGATGGGATTTGAGGTCCTTTTCCATTCTGAAATTCCACAATTTTGGATTTTTCTGGAATTCCACACAAACCTGCCTGCCCATGGGACTGGGTGGGATTTAAGGTCCTTTTCCACTCTGGAATTCCATGTTTTGGGGTTTTTCTGGAATTCCACACAAACCTCTCTGTCTGTGAGACTGGATGTACTTTAAGGTCCTTTTCCACAATTTTGGATTTTTCTGGAATTCCACACAAACCTCCCACTTGATTCCTCAGTGAATACCAAGCTGGAAAAACCCAGGAATTTTTCTCCAGCTGATTTTAGGGAAGTGCAAACCCCAAAACCAACTCCAGCACTTCCAACCCTTTCCCAAACCCTGCAATTCCTGGAAGCTGCCTCATCCCTTTTTTCCTGACACTCCCTGGAATTCAACCTCAAAATAAAAAAAAAATTTGAAAAAAAAAAAAATTGGAATTCCAGAACTATTGGAGCTTTATTCCATCCTGGAAAATCCTGACAGTTCTTTACCTAAAATTTTAATTTAAGGAGGGCTGGAGCTGCTTTTCCTTGTTTTCCTGTGTTCCATGGAGTGAAAAAATTTTAAAAATTCCCATTTTTCCTGCTGCAGGAGGGCAGGGAGCCGGATTATTCCGAGTACAAGGAGTTCAAGCTGACGGTGGAAAACATCGGATACCAAATGCTGATGAAAATGGGATGGAAGGAAGGAGAGGGATTGGGATCTGAAGGACAGGGGATTAAAAATCCTGTCAGCAAGTGAGTGTTGGGTGGATTATTCCTTTTTTTTTTTTCTGGGAATTGTTGTTGGAGTCACAGCCCAACTGGGATTAATCACCTGAGTGTGGGAAACTCAGCCAGGGAAAAAATTCCTGATTTTTTTTTTTTGTGGGGGGGATCCAGGAATGTTTCAGGGGCAAAATTCCTGTGGGAATTCCCAGGATTTGAGGAGGAGATCTGGGAATGTTTTAGGGGGAGAATTCCCAGATTTGGGAAGGAGATCCAGGAGCATTTTGAGGACAATTCCCTTGGGAATTCCCAGATTTGAGGAGAAGATCCAGGAATGTTTTGGGGGAGAATTCCCAGATTTGGGAAGGAGATCCAAGAATGTTTAGGGGACAATTCCCTTGGGAATTCCGTGATTTGAGGAGGAGATCTGGGAATGTTTCAGGGGCAAAATTCCCAGATTTGTGAAGGAGATCCAGGAATGTTTTGAGGGCAATTCCTGTGGGAATTCCCAGGATTTGAGGAGGAGATCCAGAAATGTTTTGGAGGGAGAATTCCCAGATTTGGGAAGGAGATCTGGGAATGTTTAGGGGACAGTTCCTGTGGGAATTCCCAGATTTGAGGAGGAGATCCAGGAATGTTTCAAGGGGAGAATTCCCAGATTTGGGCAGGAGATCCAGGAGCCTTTTGAGGACAATTCCTGTAGGAATTCTCAGATTTGGGAAGGAGATCTGGGAATGTTTCAGGGGGAGAATTCCCAGATTTGGGAAGGAAATCCAGGAGCATTTTGAGGACAATTCCCATGGAAATTCCCAGATATGGGAAGGAGATCCAGGAGCCTTTTGAGGACAATTCCTGTAGGAATTCTCAGATTTGGGAAGGAGATCTGGGAATGTTTAGGGAACAATTCCTGTGGGAATTCCCAGATTGGGGAAGGAGATCTGGGAATGTTTTGAGGACAATTCTCACAGGAATTCCCAGATTTGGGAAGGAGAGCTGGGAATGTTTAGGGGACAATTCCCAGATTTGGGAAGGAGAGCTGGGAATGTTCTGAGGACAATTCCCAGATTTGGGAAGGAGATCCAGGAATGTTTAGGGGACAATTCCCTTGGGAATTCCCAGATTTGAGAAGGAGATCTGGGAATGTTTTGGGGGGAAAATTCCCAGATTTGGGGAGGAGATCCAGGGATGTTTTGAGGGCAATTCCCATGGGAATTCCCAGATTTGGGAAGGAGATTCAGGAACCTTTTGAGGACAATTCCTGTGGGAATTCCCAGATTTGGGAAGGAGATTCAGGAATGTTTTGAGGACAATTCTCACAGGAATTCCCAGATTTAGGTAGGAGATCTGGGAATGTTTTGAGGACAATTCCTGTGGGAATTCTCAGATTTGGGAAGGAGATCCAGGAATGTTCTGAGGACAATTCCTGTGAGAATTCCCAGATTTGGGAAGGAGATCTGGAATGTTTAGGGGTTCAATTCCTGTGGGAATTCCCAGATTTGAGGAGGAGATCTGGGAATGTTTTGAGGACAATTCTCACAGGAATTCCCAGATTTGGGAAGGAGAGCTGGGAATGTTTCAGGGGGAGAATTCCCAGATTTGGGAAGGAGATCCAGGAATGTTTAGGGGACAATTGCTGTGGTAATTGCCAGATTTAGGAAGGAGAGCTGGGAATGTTTTGAGGACCATTCCTGTGGGAATTCCCAGGATTTGAGGAGGAGATCCAGCAATGTTTCAGGGGGAGAATTCCCAGATTTGGGAAGGAGATCCAGGAATGTTTTGAGGACAATTCCCATGGGAATTCCCAGGACTTGAGGAGGAGATCCAGGAATGTTTAAGGGACAATTCCTGTGGGAATTTCCAGATTTGAGAAGGAGATCTGGGAATGTTTCAGGGGGAGAATTCCCAGATTTGGGAGGGAGATCCAGGAGCATTTTGAGGACAATTCCTGTGGGAATTCCCAGATTTGAGAAGGAGATCTGGGAATGTTTTGGGTGGACAATTTCTGTGGGAATTCCCAGATTTGGGAGGGAGATCCAGGAATGTTTAGGGGACAATTTCTGTGGAAATTCCCAGATTTGGGAAGGAGATCCAGGAATGTTTTGAGAGCAATTCCCATGGGAATTCCCAGGATTTGAGGAGGAGATCCAGGAATGTTTTGAGGACAATTCTCACAGGAATTCCCAGGATTTGAGGAGGAGATCCAGGAATGTTTCAAGGGGAGAATTCCCAGATTTGGGCAAGAGATCCAGGATCCTTTTGAGGGCAATTCCTGTGGAAATTCCCAGGATTTGAGGAGGAGATCTGGGAATGTTTACAGGACAATTCCTGTTGGAATTCTCAGATTTGAGGAGGAGATCTGGGAATGTTTTGGGGGGACAATTTCTCTGGGAATTCCCAGATTTGGGAAGGAGATCTGGGAATGTTTTGAGGAGAATTCCTGTGGGAATTCCCAGATTTGAGGAGGAGATCTGGGAATGTTTCAGGGGGAGAATTCCCAGATTTGGGAAGGAAATCCAGGAGCATTTTGAGGACAATTCCTGTGGGAATTCCCAGATTTGGGAAAAAGATCCAGGAATGTTTAGGGGATCAATTCCTGTGGGAATTCCCAGATTTGAGGAGGAGATCTGGGAATGTTTCAGGGGGAGAATTCCCAGATTTGGGAAGGAGATCCAGGAATGTTTTGAGGACAGTTCCCATGGGAATCCCCAGGACTTGAGGAGGAGATCCAGGAATGTTTAGGGGATCAATTCCTGTGGGAATTCTCAGATTTGAGGAGAAGATCCAAGAATGTTTCAAGGGGAGAATTCCCAGATTTAGGAAGGAGATCTGGGAATGTTTAGGGGACAATTCCCATGGGAATTCTCAGATTTGGGAAGGAGATCCGGGAGCATTTTGAGCACCATTCCCATGGGAATTGCCAGGGCTGTCTGAGCCTCCCCATTCCCCATTTCCCTGCAGGGGCACCACGGCCATGGACGGGGCGGGATTTGGGATCGAGCGCCCGGCCGAGCTCACCAAGGAGGACGACGAGTACGAGGCCTTCCGCAAACGCATGATGCTGGCCTACAGATTCAGGCCCAACCCACTGGTATGGGATTGTGGGATTGGGGTCATGGGATTGGGGTCAGGATCTTGGGATTGGGGTCAGGGTAATGGGATTGGGGTCAGGGTAATGGGGTCAGTGAGTGCGAGGCGTTCCCCAAACACGTGATGCTGGCCTAGTGCTTCAGGCCTAATCCACTGGTATGGGATTGGGATAATGGGATTGGGGTCAGGGTACCGGGATTGGGGTCAGGGTAATGGGATTGGGGTCAGGGTAACGGGGTCAGTGAGTACGAGGCGTTCCGGAAACGCGTGATGCTGGCCTAGCGCTTCAGGCCTAATCCACTGGTGTGGGATTGGGATCATGGGATTGGGATTGGGGTCAGGGTAATGGGATTGGGGTCAGGGTAACGGGATTGGGGTCAGGATAACAGGAATGGCACAATGGGGTCAGTGAGTGCGAGGCATTCCGCACACACATGATGCTGACCTACTGCTTCAGGCCTAACTGGTATGGGATTGGGATTGGGGTCAGGACCATGGGAATGGGGTCAGGATCATGGGATTGGGATTGGGAATGGGATAATGGGTCAGGATAATGGGATTGGGGTCAGGGTAATGGGGTCAGTGAGTGCGAGGCATTCCGGAAACGCGTGATGCTGGCCTAGCGCTTCAGGCCTAATCCATTGGTATGGGTATGGGATTGGGATTGGGGTCAGGGTAATGGGGTCAGGGTAATGGGATTGGGGTCAGGGTAATGTGGTTGGGATTGGGAATGGGATAATGGGGTCAGGGTAACAGGAATGGGATCATGGGGTCAGTGAGTACGAGGCGTTCTGCAAACACGCGATGCTGGCCTAGCGCTTCAGACCCAACCCACTGGTATGGGATTGGGATTGGGGTCAGGACCATGGGATTGGGGTCAGGGTAATGGAATTGGGATTGGGATTTGGGGTCAGGATAACAGGAATGGCACAATGGGGTCAGTGAGTGCGAGGTGTTCCCCAAACACATGATGCTGACCTACTGCTTCAGGCCTAATCCACTGGTATGGGATTGGGATTGGGGTCAGGATCATGGGGTTGGGTTCAGGGTACCGGGATTGGGGTCAGGGTACCGGGATTGGGGTCAGGATAATGGGTCAGGGTATTGGGATTGAGGTTGGGGATCAGGGTAATGGGGTCAGGATCTTGGGATTGGGGTCAGGGTAATGGGGTCAGTGAGTACGAGGCGTTCTGATGCTGGCCTAGCGCTTCAGGCCTAATCCACTGGTATGGGATTGGGATTGGGATTGGGATTGGGATTGGGATTGGGATTGGGATAACAAGAATAGGATTGGGATAATGGGATTGGGATGACAAGAATGGGATGGGATAATGAGAATGGGATAATGGGGATGGGATGGGATGGGATGGGATGGGATGGGATAGGGCCAGGAGTGAGGGAATGGGGCTGGGATGGATCCCAGGGGATGGATCCAGGGAATGGGGCTGGGATGGATCCTGTGGAGCTGGGAATGGGATTGGGATGGAGCTGGGGATGAGGGACAGATCCCTGGGAATGGGGCAGGGATGGATCCAGGGAATGGATCCCAATGAATAGGGCAGGGATGGATCCCAAGGGATGGATCCCAAGGGATGGATCCCAATGAATAGGGAAGGGATGGATCCCAAGGAATGGATCCCAAGGAATAGGGCAGGGATGGATCCAGGGAATGGAGCAGGGATGGATCCCAAGGGATGGGGTAGGAATGGATCCTCTGGAATGGGGCAGGGATGGATCCCAAGGGATGGATCCAGGGAATGGATCCAGGGAATGGATCCCAAGGAATGGATCCCAAGGAATGGATCCCAAGGAATAGGGCAGGGATGGATCCAGGGAATGGAGCAGGGATGGATCCCAAGGAATGGGGTAGGAATGGATCCCAAGGGATGGATCCCAAAGGATGGATCCCAAGGAATGGGACAGGGATGGATCCAAGGAATTGATCCCAAGGAATTGATCCAGAGAATGGGGCAGGAATGGATCCCAAGGAGTGGGGCAGGGATGGATCCAGGGAATGGATCCCAAGGGATGGATCCCAAAGAATGGATCCAGGGAATGGGGCAGGAATGGATCCCCAGGAATGGATCCCCAGGAATGGATCCAAGGCTGGATCCCAAGGAATGGGAATGTCCCAAACCCAGGCAGGCTCAGGGCCACATCCCTGGAGTCTCACTGCAGTTGTTGGAAAATTCCTCTTGGATCCTCTCCCCACCCTGACTCATCCTCCCAGAATTCCCTGCATGCACAATTCTCCTTCCCTTTTTTATTTTTTTCATTCAATTCCTAATTTTATTCCCAATTTTCTCCCAAATAAAACCCCAGCCAAGGGAAATTTTTCCATCAATTCCCTGATTCCTTTGGAATTACAAACCAAACTTGGATTTTCCCTTCTCCCTTTCCACCAAAATTTTGGGATGAAATAAAATAAAAAAAAAAATTCCAGCAGCTTTCCCAGATAATCCTGATTTTTTTTTTAGGATGAAATCCCCAATCCTGATGATTTTTCATTTTTTTTTCTTTTTTTTCTCCCTACAGAACAACCCACGACGACCTTACTACTGAGGAAGGATTTTCCCACCAGAATTCCTGGGAATTCTGATCCCAAATTCCATTTTCCATCTCTTTTATTTCCTGATATTATCTGGTTTTTTTTTTTTTTTTTTGGAATCACAGCTCCTCCTTCCCCCCTGGAAAAACTTTTTTTAATTTTATTTTTGGGACACAAAGGGAGCAGCCCCAAAAATCCCCCCCCAAGGAAATTCCAATTCCAAGAAATTTGGGATTTTTTGGGGATTTTTTTGGGATTTTTTTTGGGAATTTTGCTGCTCCAGCAATGGGGAGGGTGGGGATTTTATTCCTTGATTTTTATCTTGGAATCTCAAAAATCCAAGAGATTTTTAAGGAATTTTGTGCCTCCTGTTTGCCAGATTGGGAATTCCAGGATTTGAGGGATTTTTGCCAACACCTCCTGTGCTTTGGGATGAAAAAAAAAAACAAAATTCCAAAGCCACACTTAAAAAAAATCCAACAAAAAAAAAAAAAAAATAAAATAAATCCCAGCACCACACTTTGGAAAAATCCAGTTGGATTTTGTTGTCCTAAAAGGAAAAAAAAAAACCCAAAAAAACTCTGGAAATACAAATTTTCTTCATGGAGTTCTGTAAATAAAATCAACTTTGTTTGTTCCTTACCTTTAATCTTTGGAATTTTTTGGGAAAAGGGAATTTTTTAGGGATTTTCCAAGGATTTTTAGGGGAAAAAAAAAGTGGAATTTATCTTTTCTTTTTTTTTTTTGATGCTTGATGTGATTTCTTTGTTAATTATTTTAATTAAAACTGCTCCAAAGTGGGGGAGGGGGGTGATTTATTCAGGAATTTTGGGAAATATTTTAGGAACAGGGAGGGATTTGGAAAATCACTTTTATACCAGGGGATTCTGGAATAAAAAATTCCTTTTTTTTTCCTGATTTTTTTTTCCTGATTTTTTTCCCTGTTTTTTTTTTTCCTGTTTTTATTTTCCCTCATTTTTTTCCTGATTTTTTTTCCCTAATTTTTTTCCCTCATTTTTTTTTCCCTGATGATTATTTTCCCCTGATTTTTTTTTCCCTGGATTTTTTTTTCCCTGGATTTTTTTTCCCTGGATTTTTTTTCCCTCATTTTTTTTCCCTGATTTTTTTCCTGTTTTATTTTTTTCCCCCTGATTTTCCTTTATTTCCCTTTTTTTTTTTTCTTTTTTTTTTTCCTTTTTCCCCCCTTTTTTTCCTTATTTCCTTCATTTCCTGCCCCTCCTCTCCCACTCCTCCCAACTACAGAATTCCTGGGAAAAAAAATGAAAATTTCCCAATGGAATCATCAAAAAAAATCCCTTTATTTTTCCCCTTCCTCATGATTTTTTTTTGTTTTTTTTTAGTTTTTTGAGGGTTTTTTGTTTGTTTGTTGATTTTTTTTTTGTTTGTTTCTGAGGATTGAATCCTTTTCCCAATCCCTGACTTTTTATTCTTTTTATTCCAATTTTTTTTTATTTTTCCCAGCTGGAACATTCCCTGTTCCCATTCCCGGGTGTGTCCCAGGCCAATCCCAGGGCAAAATCCAGAAAATCCAGCTGGGAAAATTCCTCAGGAATGGGGCAGGGCCAGAGGGTACCTGGGGAAAAAAAACATTCCCAGGGAAAATAAATATTCCTGGGGAAAAAAAACATTACTGGGGGAAAATAAATATTTCTGGGGAAAAAAAATATTCCAGGGGAAAAAAAAATATTTCAGGAAAAAATAAATATTTCAGGGGACAATAAAATATTTCAGGGGAAAAAAAAATATTTCAGGGAAAAAAAAAACATTCCTGGGGGAAAATAAATATTTCTGGGAAAAAAAAATATTCCAGGGGACAATAAAATATTCCGGGAAAAAAAAAATATTCAAGGGGAAAAAAAAAAAAATCCAGGGAAAAAAAAATTCCGGGGAAAATAAAATATTCCTGGGGAAAAAAAATATTCCAGGGGAAAAAAAAATATTCCAAGGGAAAAAAAAAATATTTCAGGAAAAAAAAATAAATATTCCAGGGGAAAAAAAAATATTTCCAGGGAAAATAAAACATTCCTGGGGAAAATAAACATTCCTGGGGAAAAAAAAACATTCCCAGAGAAAAAAAAATCCCTGGGGAAAAAAACAATCCTGGGGGAAAATAAATATTTCTGGGGAAAAAAAATATTTCCAGGGGGGAAAAAAATATTCCAGGGGAAAAAAATATTTCCAGGGGAATAAAAAATATTTCAGGGGAAAAAAAAATATTTCAGGAAAAAATAAATATTTCAGGGGAAAAAAAGTATTCCAGGGGATAATAAAATATTCCAGGGGGAAAAAAAATATTCCTGGGGGGGAAAAAATATTCCTGGGAAAAAAAAAATATTTCAGGGAAAAAAAAGATATTCCAGGGGAAAAAAAAATATTCCCAGGGGGGAAAAAATATTTCAGGGAAAAAAAAATATTCCAAGGGAAAAAAAAATATTTCAGGAAAAAAAAATAAATATTCCAGGGGGAAAAAAAATATTCCTGGGGGTGGAAAAAACATTCCCGGGGGAAAAAAATATTCCAGGGGGAAAAAAAAAAACAATATTCCTGGGGAAAAAAAATATTCTCGGGGAATTTTTATCGACCCATTCCCAACCCTGGGAATGCCGAGTTTGCTTCGATCCTCCCGAAAATTCAGGAATAAAGTTCAGGAATTCTGGATTTCCTTCAATCCTCCCGAAAATTCGGGATAAAAGTTCAGGAATTCCAAGTTTGCTTCAATCAATCCTCCCAAAAATCCCGGATAAAGTTTCGGGAATTCTGCATTTCCTTCAATCCTCCCGAAAATCCCGGATAAAGTTTCGGGAATTCCGGGTTTCCAGCGGGATGCGCGGGGCGCTTGGAGCGGCCGCTCTCGATCCCTCTGTCCCTCCGTGTCCCCCTGTCTGTCCCTGTCCCTCTGTCCCCCTGTCCCCGCCCGTGTCCCCTGGCTGTCCCTGCCCCTGTCCCCACCCGTGTCCCCCTGTCTGTCCCTGTCCCCCGGTCGCTCCGTGTCCCCTGTCTGTCCCTGCCCGGTGTCCCCTGTCTGTTCCTGTCCGTGTCCCCTGTCCCTGCCTATGTCTCCTGTCTGTCCCTGCCCGTGTCCGTGCCCGTGTCCCCTGTCACTGCCCGCGTCCCCACCTTTGTCCCCCTGTCCTTCCCCTGTCCCCCGGTCGCTCCGTGTCCCCTCTCTGTGCCTGCCCGTGTCCCCACCCGTGTCCCCATGTCCCTGCCCGTGTCCCCTGCCCATGTCCCCTACCTGTCCCCACCCGTGTCCCCACCCCTGTCCCTGCCCTGTCCCTGCCCGTGTCCCCTGCCCGTGTCCTCCTGTCCCCACCCGTGTCCCCTGTCTGTCCCTGCTCCTGTCCCTGTCCGTGTCCTCACCCATGTCCCCTGTCTGTCACTGCCCACGTCCCCACCCGTGTCCCCCTGTCCTTCCCCGTGTCCCCTGTCTGTCCCTGCCCCTGTCCCTGCCCGTGTCCCCTGTCTGTCCCTGTCCGTGTCCCCCTGTCCCTGCCCCTATCCCCACCCCTGTCCCCGCCCGTGTCCTCCTGTCCCCACCCGTGTCCCCTGTCCGTGTCCCCTGTCTGTCCCCACCCGTGTCCCCACCCGTGTCCCCGGTCTGTCCCCACCCGTGTCCCCACCCCTGTCCCCTGCCTGTCCCTGCCCATGTCCCGCTGTCCCTGTCCCCACCCGTGTCCCCACCCGTGTCCCGCTGTCCCCACCCGTGTCCCCGGTCTGTCCCCGCCCGTGTCCCGTGTCCCGCTGTCCCCACCCCTGTCCCGTGTCCCCTGTCCCGTGTCCCGGTGTCCCGGGGCTCTGTGGCTTTAAGGCGCTGCCCGGGGCAGTCCCGGGGCCGAAGTCCGCGTTCCCGGTGCTGCCGGCGGGGCCGGGATGAAGCTCCGGGAGGGCCCGGCCGCCCTGGCCGCCCCCCTGCTCGCCCTCCCGGTGGCCTTGGGGGTCAGCGGTGTCACCTCCCTGGAGTGAGTGCGGACCGGGAGGGACCCCCGGGACCGGAGAGACCCCCGGGAGTGGGGAACGGGAACGGGGACTGGGAACGGGGAACGGGGAGAGAGCCCCGGGAATGGGGAACGGGGAGTGGGGACCGGGAGAGACCCCCGGGACCGGAGAGACCCCCGGGAGTGGGGAACGGGAACGGGAACTGGGAATGGGGAGAGACCCCCGGGAATGGGGAACGGGGACCGGGAGAGACCCCCGGGAACGGGTAACGGGAACGGGGACTGGGAATGGGGAACAGAGAATGGGGACCGGGAGAGACCCCCGGGAGTGGGGAATGGGGAATGGAAAACGGGGAGAGATCACCGGGACCGGAGAGACCCCCGGGAGTGGGGAACGGGGACGGGGACTGGGAATGGGAACGGGGAGAGAGCCCCGGGAATGGGGAACGGGAACGGGGACTGGGAATGGGGAACGGGGAATGGGGACCGGGAGAGACCCCCGGGAATGGGGAACAGGGGCTGGGAACGGGAAGAGACCCCCGGGAATGGGAAACGGGAACGGGGAGAGACCCCCGGGAGTGGGAAACGAGAACGGGGACTGGGAATGGGGAGAGATCCCCGGGAATGGGGAGTGGGGACCGGGAGGGACCCCCGGGAGTGAGGAATGGGGAATGGAAAACGGGGAGAGATCACCGGGACCGGAGAGACTCCCGGGAGTGGGGAACGGGAACGGGGAGAGACCCCCGGGAATGGGGAGAGACCTTTGGGAATGGGGAAAGGGGAGTGGGGACCGGGAGAGACCTTCGGGACCGGGAGAGACCCCTGGGAATGGGGAACGGGAACGGGGAGAGACCCCCGGGAATGGGGAACGGGGACTGGGAATGGGAACGGGGAGAGAGCCCCGGGAATGGGGAACGGGAACGGGGAGAGACCCCCGGGAGTGGGAAACGGGAACGGGGAGAGACCCCCGGGAGTGGGAAACGGGAACGGGGACTGGGAATGGGGAGAGACCCCCAGGAATGGGGAATGGGGAGTGGGAACCGGGAGAGACCCCCGGGAGTGGGAAACGGGAACGGGGAGGGACCCCTGGGAATGGGGAACGGGGAGAGATCTCCTGGAACGGGGGACGGGGAGTGGGGACCGGGAGAGACCCCTGGGAATGGGGAACGGGAACGGGGAGAGATCCCTGGGAGTGGGGAACAGGGAGTGGGAATGGAACAGGGAGTGGGGAGCGGGGCATGGGGATAGTGAGGGATTCCCCGGATCGGGAGAGACCCCCGGGAATGGGGAATAGGGAATGGAACAGGGAATGGGGAGCGGGTCCCGCCGGGGGAGGGGGCTGGAGGCGACCCCGCTGCTCCCGGGGTGGGATCGGGCTGGGACGGGAGCGATCCCCGCTGGAATCGGGGTCACATCCTCGGGAACCCGTCCGGACCTGTCCCCAAGCCAGGGGAGAGGGCTGGTCCTGGATCGGGGAATCCATCCCGGGACAGGGATAGAGACTGGGGCTATCCCAAAACCGGGAATCCATCCCGGGACAGGGGCTGGGGCTGGGGCTATCCCAAAACCGGGAATCCATCCCGGGACAGGGACAGGGACAGGGGCTATCCCAAAACCAGGAATCCATCCCGGGACAGGGGTTATCCCGGATTTGGGAATCCATCCCGGAACAGGGACAGGGGCTGGGGTTATCCCAAAACCGGGAATCCATCCCGGGACAGAGACAGGGGTTATCCCGTTTCTGGGAATCCACCCCGGGACAGGGGCTGGGGCTATCCCAAAACCGGGAATCCATCCCGGGACAGGGGCTGGGGCTATCCTGGATTTGGGAATCCATCCCTGGACAGGGACAGGGGCTATCCCGGTTCTGGGAATCCATCCCGGGCCAGGGACTGGGGCTATCCCGGTTCTGGGAATCTATCCCGGGACACGGGCTGGGGCTATCCCGGGTCAGAGGATCCAGTCCCGGGGTTCCCATGGGAAGGCTGCAGGTGGGATTTTCCCGCTGGATTTAAATCCCCTCTGGAAGTGCAGACCCCATAGAGCCTCTCTCAGTGATCCCAAATCCCGGGAATTGGGGGAGATCCCAAATTCCGACCCTGGAGATCACAAATCCCGACCCTGGAGATTCCAAATCCTGGGAATTCGGATGATCCCGGCTCGGGGAGATCCCAAATCCTGGGAATTGAGGTGATCCCGACCCTGGAGATCCCAAATCCCGGGAATTCAGGAGATCCCGACCCCGGAGATCCCAAACCCGGGGAATTCAGGAGATCCCGATCCTGGAGATCCCAAATCCCAGGAACTGGGGTGATCCTGACCTCGGAGATTCCAAATCCTGGGAATTCAGGAGATCCCGACCCTGGAGATCCCAAATCCCGGGAGTTTGGGTGATCCCAATCCCGGAGACCCCAAACTCCGGGGACTGAGGATGATCCCAACCCCGGAGATCACAAACCTGGGGAATTCAGGAGATCTCGATCCTGCAGATCCCAAATCCCGGGAATTGGAGTGATCCCGACCCCGGAGATCCCAAATCCCAGAAATTCAGGCGATCTCGACCCTGCAGAGCCCAAATCCCGGGAATCGGGGTGATCCCGGCCCGGGGAGATCCTAAATCCCGGGAATTCAGGAGATCCCAAATCCCGACCCCGGAGACCCCAAATCCTGATCCTGGAGACCCCAAATCCCGACGATTGGGGTGATCCCGACCCTGCAGACCCCAAATCCCGGGGATTGGGGTTGATCCCCACCAGTCGGGGTTTTTGGGATTTGGGATCGGGGCCGTGCCGGCTCCTGCAGCGTCCCCGATCCCACAGCGGCTCCCCCGGGCTGGCCCTGGCTGCGATCCTGGCGCTCTTCGGCCTCATCGCCCTCCTCATCCTCATCCTCTGCGGCGGCGCCGGGCTCGTGCAGGACCCGCTGTTCTGCCGTGAGACACCGGGATGGGAGTGGGGTGTGGGGTGTGGGGTGTGGGGTTTGGGGTTTGGGGTTTGGGGTTTGGGATTTGGAGTGTGGGAACTGGAGTTTGAGGTTTGGGAGCTGGGGATTTGGGGATTGGGGTTTGGGATCTGGGGTGGGTTTGGGATTTGGAGTGTGGGGTTTGAGGTTTGGAATCTGGGGTTTGGGATTTGGAGTCTGGGATCTGAGGTTTGGGGTTTGGGCTGTGGGGTTTGGGGTGTGGGGTTTGGGATTTGGGATCTGGGGTGGGTTTGGGATCTGGGATTTGGGATTTGAGATCTGGGATTAGGGATTTGGGGTTTGGGATCTGGGGTTTGGAATCTGGGGTTTGGGATCTGGGATCTGGGATTTGGGGTTTGGAATCTGGGGTTTGGGATTTGAGATCTGGGGTTTGGGTTTGGGGTTTGGGATCTGGGGTTTGGAATCTGAGGTGTGGGAACTGGGATTTGGGATCTGTGTTCCGGGGTTTGGAGTTCGGGGTTTGGGAACCGGGGTTTGAGGTTTGGGAGCTGGGATTTGGGGATTGGGGTTTGGGGTGTGGGATCTGGGGTTTGGGGTTTGGGATTTGGGATCTGGCATGGGTTTGGGGTTTGGGGTTTGGGGTTTTGGGTTTGGGATTTGGGATCTGGCGTGAGTTTGGGATCTGGGATCTGGGATTTGGGGATTTGAGGCTTGGGATTTGGAGTTTGGGGTTTGGAGTGTGAGAACTGGGGTTTGAGGTTTGGGAGCTGGGGATTTGGGGATTGGGATGTGGGTTTGGGATTTGGGATCTGGGGTGGGTTTGGGATTTGGGGTTTGGGGATTGGAGTGTGGGGATTGGGGTTTGGGGATTGGACTGTGGGGGTTTGGGTTGTGGGGGTTTGGGATTTGAGATTTGGGGTTTGGGAGCTGGGATTTGGGGTTGGGAGTTTGAGATCTCGGATTTGGGATTTGAGATTTGGGGATTGGGGTGTGGGGGTTTGGGGTTTGGGAACTGGGATTTGGGATCTGTGATCTGGGGTTTGGGATGTAGGGTTTGGGATCAGGGATTTGGGATTTGAGGTTGGGGATTTGGAGTTTGGAATTTGGGGTTTGGGATCTGGGATCTGGGGTTTGGGGATTGGGGTTTGGGGTTTGGGATTTGGGATTTGGGGTCCGGGGTTTGGGGTATGGGATCTGGGGTTTGGGGTGTGCAGTTTGAAATCTGGAGTTTGCAGTTCAGGGTTTGGAAACTGGGGTTTGAGGTTTGGGAGCTGGGGTTTGGGGTTTGGAGTTTGGGATCTGTGATCTGGGGTTTGGGATTTGGACTTTGGGATCTGTGATCTGGGGTTTGGGATTTGAGATCTGGGGTTTGGGGTTTGGGATCTGGGGTGGGTTTGGGATGTGGGGTTTGGGATCCGGGATTTGGGATTTGAGGTTTGGGATTTTGGGTTTGGGATTTGGGGTTGGGGGTTTGGAGTCTGGGATTTGGGGGGAGCTGTGCGACCCACATGGAGCAGGAATTTGGGATCTGGGATCTTGGATCTGTGATTTGGGGTTTGGGATCAGCGATCTGGGGGGAGATGTGGCACCTGCACAGGGCAGGGATTTGGGATTTGGGATTTTGGGGGACCCCGCACGGAGCAGGGATTTGGGGTTGGGATTTTGGGGGACCCCACACGGAGCCCCCCCTCTCCCCGCAGTGTTCGTGGTGTTCTCCTTCGCCTCGGCCGTGGATTTGGTGATCGCGCTGGAGGAGGACGGGATCATCTCGGGCTTCGCGGAGCTCTACGTGCGGGAGGTGCCAGCCCCGGACCCCCGGTGTCACCCGGGGTCCCCACCCCTGCTGTGACCCCCGGTGTCCCCACCCGGTGTCCCCACCCTCGGTGTGACCCAGTGTCGCTGCCCCCGGTGTGATTCTCCCGGTGTCCCCCCGGTGTGTCCCGATGTCACCCCCCGTTGTCCCCCCAGTGTGTCCCCCCCCGGTGTCCCCCCCCGGTGTCCCTTCCCGGTGTCCCCGCAGGGCGATCCCCGTTCCCGGTGTGTCCTGCTGTCCCCTCCCGGTGTCCCCCCAGTGTGACCGGCTGTCCCTTCCCGCTGTCCCCATTCCCGGTGTCCCTTCTCGGTGTGTCCCGATGTCCCCTCTGCTGTCCCCACCCGCAGTGTCCCCATCCCCGGTGTCCCCCGCTGTCCCCGCAGGGCGATCCTCATTCCCGCTGTCCCCACTCCTGATGTCCCCATTCCCGGTGTCCCCCGGTGTGTCCCCGTGTCCCCATCCCCGGTGCCTCTTCCCGGTGTCCCCCGGTGTCCTCGCAGGGTGATCCCCCGCTCCCGGTGTCCCCCCGGTCTGTCCCGGTGTCCCCATCCCCGGTGTCCCCATCCCCGGTGTCCCCGCAGGGCGATCCCATTCCCACTGTCCCCATTCCCAGCGTCCCCTCGGTGTCCCCACTCCCGTTGTCCCCATTCCCACTGTCCCCATTCCCGCTGTCCCCATCCCCGGTGTCCCCGCTGTCCCTACAGGGCGATCCCATTCCCGGTGTCCCCATCCCCACTGTCCCCACTCCTGCTGTCCCCACTCCTGCTGTCCCCATTCCCGGTGTCCCCGCTGTCCCCGCAGGGTGACCCCCATTCCCACTGTCCCCATTCCCAGTGTCCCTCCGGTGTCCCCATTCCCGCTGTCCCCATCCCCGCTGTCCCCATTCCCGCTGTCCCCATCCCCGCTGTCCCCGCTGTCCCCATCCCCGCTGTCCCCATCCCGCTGTCCCCGCTGTCCCCGCAGGGTGACCCGCACCTCCGCACGGCTCACGGGCTCCTCACCTGTTACTGGGACGGCTCCGTGCACTACGGGCTCTGCGTGGCCATGGCCGGGGCGCTGGGGCGCAGGTGGGACCCGAGGGGGATGGAAAATCCCAAATTACTGAGGAGGGGGCTGGGAAATCCCAAAATCCTGAGGAGGGGGCTGGGAAATCCCAAATTCCTGAGGAGAGGGCTGGAAAATCCCGAATTTCCTGAGGAGGGGGCTGGGAAATCCCAAATTACTGAGGAGGGGGCTGGAAAATCCCGAATTTTGAGGAGGGGGCTCAGGAGGGATCCTGGATGGGCTCAGGGGGCTCCTGGTGGGTGAAAAATTGAAAATTCCTGAGGAGGGGGCTCCCAGTAAATGGCAAAAAAAAATCCCGAATTTTGAGGTGGGGTCTCCCAGTGGATGACAAATCCCGAATTTTGAGGAGGGGGCCGGGCTCAGGGGGCTCCCGGTAGGTGGAAAATCCCGAATATTGAGGAGGGGTCTCCCAATGGATGAAAAATCCCAATTTTGAGGAGGGGTCTCCCAATGAATGACAAATCCTGAATTTTGAGTAGGGGTCTCCCGGGGTGGGAGTGACAAATCCCAATTTTGAGGAAGGGTCTCCCGATGGATGACAAACCCCAATTTTGAGGAAGGGTCTCCCGATGGATGACAAATCCCGAATTGTAAAGAGGGGTCTCCCAGTGAGTGGCAAAAAATCCCGAATTTTGAGGAGGGGTCTCTCAGTGAGTGACAAATCCCAATTGTGAGGAGGGGTCTCCCGGTGATCCTGGCGAGGAGAGGGATGGAAAATCCCGAATTTTGAGGAGGGGTCTCCCAGGGTAGGAGTGACAAATCCCGAATTTTGAGGAAGGGTCTCCCGATGGATGACAAATCTCAAATTGTGAGGAGGGGGATCCCAGTGTGGGGGGGAAATCCCGAATTTTGAGGAGGGGTCTCCCGGGGTTGGTGGAAAATCCCGAATTTTGAGGAGGGGTCTCCTGGGGTGGAGGTGACAAATCCCAATTTTGAGGAGGGGTCTCCCAGGGTGGGAGTGACAAATCCCAATTGTGAGGAGGGGTCTCCCAATGAGTGACAAACCCGAATTTTGAGGCGGGGTCTCCCAATGAGTGACAAATCCTGAATTTTGAGGCGGGGTCTCCCGGGGTGGGAGTGACAAATCCCAAATTTTAAGGAGGGGTCTCCCAATGGGTGACAAATCCCAATTTTGAGGCGGGGTCTCCCAATGGATGACAAACCCCAATTGTGAGGAGGGGTCTCCTGGTGATCCTGGCGAGAGAGGGATGGAATATCCCGAATTGTGAGGAGGGGTCTCCCAGGGTGGGAGTGACAAATCCCAAATTTTAAGGAGGGGTCTCCCAATGGGTGACAAATCCCAATTTTGAGGAAGGGGCTCCCGGGCTGGGAGTGACAAATCCCAAATTTTGAGGAGAGAGATGCCAGTGGGGGTGGAAAATCCCGAATTTTGAGGCGGGGTCTCCCGATGGATGACAAATCCCAAATTTTAAGGAGGGGTCTCCTGGGGTGGGCTTGACAAATCCCGAATTTTGAGGAGGGGTCTCCCAGTGGGGGTGGAAAATCCCAAATTTTGAGGAGGGGTCTCCCGGACTGGGAGTGACAAATTCCAAATTTTGAGGAGGGAGATGCCAGTGGGGGCGGAAAATCCCGAATTTTGAGGAGGGGTCTCCCAATGAATGACAAATCCTGAATTTTGAGGCGGGATCTCCCGGGGTGGAGGTGACAAATCCCAATTTTGAGGAGGGGTCTCCCAATGAGTGACAAACCCCAATTTTGAGGAGGGGTCTCCCAATGAATGACAAACCCCAATTTTGAGGAGGGGTCTCCTGGGCTGGGAGTGACAAATCCCAGATTTTAAGGAGGGGTCTCCCAGGGTGGGAGTGACAAATCCCAATTTTGAGGAGGGGTCTCCCGATGAGTGACAAACCCGAATTTTGAGGAGGGGTCTCCCGATGAGTGACAAATCCCGAATTGTGAGGAGGGGTCTCCCGGTGATCCTGGCGAGAGAGGGATGGAAAATCCCGAATTTTGAGGAGGGGGCCGGGCTCAGGGGGCTCCTGGTAGGTGGAAAATCCCGAATTTTGAGTCTGGGTCTCCCAAGGTGTGGGTGACAAATCCCAAATTTTAAGGAGGGGTCTCCCAATGGGTGACAAATCCCAATTGTGAGGAAGGGTCTCCCGATGAATGACAAACCCCAATTTTGAGGAAGGGTCTCCCAATGAATGACAAACCCGAATTTTGAGGAGGGGTCTCCCGATGGATGACAAACCCCAATTTTGAGGAGGGGTCTCCCAATGGATGACAAACCCCAATTTTGAGGAGGGGTCTCCTCTGCCCCCGCAGGAAGAATTACCGCTCCCTCTCTCTCTTCTGGCTGGGCTCGCTCCTCATGAGCGCCGTGGTTTTCCTGCTGGGCAACCTGATCGGTACCGTGGGGAGGGGGCTGCGACCCCCGGGGGTGGGGAGGATGAGGAGGGGGATGAAGGCTCCTCGCCCACCCCCCTTTCTGTCCCCACAGGGAAATACAGCTCGGAGCTGAGCCCGACCTTCCTCCTCAACCTGCCCTACCTCCTCCTCCTCACCTGGGCCGGCCTCCGCCTCTTCCAGCAGCCCCGAGCTCTGCCCACCCTCAGCCCCGACAAGGTTTGAGGGGTTGGGGGTTTATTTTTGGGGAGGGGGATGGATTGGAAAGGGAAAAAATCCCGATTTTCCCGCGGCAGATCGCGGAGGAGCAGCGCAAAGCTCTGAGCCGGCGGCCTCGGGATTTGTTCCTCATCCTCATCCTCATCATCACCGCGGGCTTCACCTTCTTCAGGGGGATGGTGAGAAATGGGGAGGGGTCTGGAGGGGTCTTGAAGGGATTTTCAGGGGTATTGGAGGGGTCCTGGAGGGGTTCGGGGGATGCTGAAGGGGTTCAGGGCAGGGTCTGGAGGGGTTCAGGATGGTTCTGGAAAGGTTCGGGGGGTCCTGGAGGAGTTTGGGAGGTTCTGGAGGGGATGCTGGGGGGTCTTGAGGGGTTCCTGGGGGGTCTTGAGGGGGTTCGAGGGGATTTTCAGGGGGTTCGGGGGATCCTGGAGGGGTTCGGGGGGGTCTTGGAGGGGTTGGGGGGGGCGGTCTGGAGGGGTTGGGGGGGGCGGTCTGGAGGGGTTCAGGATGGTTCTGGAAAGGTTCGGGAGGTCCTGGAGGAGTTTGGGGGGGTCTGGAGGGGTTTGGGGGGGTCTTGGAGGGGTTTTGAGGGGATCTTGAGGGGGTTCAGGAGGGTCCTGAGGGATTTGGGGAGGTCCTGGAGGGGTTCAGGATGGTTCTGGAAAGGTTCGGGGGGTCCTGGAGGAGTTCCTGGGGGTACTGGAGGGGTTTGGGGGTTCTTGAGGGGATTTTCAGGGGGTTCAGAGGGGTCCTGGAGGAGTTGGGGGGGGGTCTGGAGGGGTTTGAGGGGGGTCTGGAGGGGGTTCGAGGGGATTTTCAGGGGATTTGGAGGGGTCCTGGAGGAGTTTGAGGGGTTCTGGAGGGGGTCCTGAGGGGTCCTTGAGGGATTCCTGGGGGGGTCTTGGGGGGTTTCGAGGGGATCTTAAGGGGATTCGGAGGGGTGCTGGAGGGGTTCGGGGGGGTCTTGGAGGGGCTCGAGGGTGTTCTGGAGGGGTTTGGGGGGATCTTGAGGAGTTTGGGGAGGTCTTGAGGGGGTTCGGGGGTGCTGAGGGGTTTGGGAGGGGGGTCTTGGGAGGGTCCTGAAGGGTTGGAGATGTCTTGGAGGGCTGCAGAGGGGTCCTGGAGGAGTTCAGGGGGGTCCTGGAGAGGTTCGAGGGTGTTCTGAAGGGGTTAGGGGGATGGGTCTGGAGGGGTCCAGGATGGTTCTGGAAAGTTTGGGGGGGTCCTGGAGGGGTTCAGAGGGGTCCTGGAGGAGTTTGGGGGTTCTGGAGGGGGTCCGGGGGGGTCTTGAGCGGTTTCGAGGGGATCATGAGGGGATTTGGAGGGGTGCTGGAGGGGCTCGGGGGGAACCCTGGAGGGGTTCGAGGGTGTTCTGGAGGGGTTTGGGGAGTCCTGGAACATCTTGGGGAACCGGTTCCTGGAGGATCCCTGGGATCCCGAGGAGGATCCTGGGGGTCCCGGGGAGGATCTCACTGGTCTCGGCGGTCCCTGGGAGGATCCCGGCGAGGGTCTCGGTGGTCCCGAGGAGGATCCTGGGGAGGATCTCAGTGGTCCCGGTGGTCCCGAGGATGATCCCGGGGGTCCCGGTGGTCCCGAGGATGATCCCGGGGGTCCCGGTGGTCCCGAGGATGATCCCGGTGGTCCCGAGGATGATCTCGGTGGTCCCGGAGATGATCCCGGGGGTCCCGAGGATGATCCCGGTGGTCCCGAGGATGATCTCGGTGGTCCCGGGGATGATCCCGGTGGTCCCGGGGGTCCCGAGGATGATCCCGGTGGTCCCGGAGATGATCCCGGGGGTCCCGAGGATGATCCCGGTGGTCCCGAGGATGATCTCGGTGGTCCCGGGGATGATCCCGGGGGTCCCGAGGATGATCCCGGTGGTCCCGGTGGTCCCGAGGATGATCTCGGTGGTCCCGGTGGTCCCGAGGATGATCCCGGTGGTCCCGGTGGTCCCGAGGAGGATCCCGGGGTGGATCCCGGTGGTCCCGAGGATGATCCCGGTGGTCCCGGGGATGATCTCGGTGGTCCCGGGGATGATCCCGGGGGTCTCCCCCCGCCGCCCTCACCCCCCCCGTGCCCCCCCAGGTGGTCCTGGACTGCCCGGCCGATCCCTGCTTTGACTACACCTACCTGCACGAGCCGTACCTGCGCGACCCCGTGGGCTACCCCAAAGTGCAGGTGAGGGGGGGTCCGGGACCCCCTCCGGGGCCACCGGGGCCACCCGGGGTGACAATCGGGGCTGTCCCCGCAGATGTTGATCTACCTGTTCTACCTGCTGCCCTTCCTGCTGCTCGCCATCTACGGGCTGGCCGTGCCCGGCTGCTCCTGGCTGCCCGACTGGAGCCTGCTGGCGGCCGGAGCCGTGGCGCAGGTGGGGGAAATCTGGGATTTTGGGGGGGAAAAATATCGGGATTTTGGGGGGAAAATTCTGGGGTTTGGGGGGAAAAAATACTGGGATTTGGGGGGAAAAATTCTGGGGTTTAGGGGGGAAAATATCGGAATTTAGGGGAAAAAATTCTGGGGTTTGAGGGGAAAAATTCTGGGATTTAGGGGGGGAAAATTCTGGGATTTAGGGGGGGAAAATTCTGGGATTTAGGGGGAAAAATTCTGGGGTTTGGGGAAAAAATTTTGGGATTTGGGGGGGAAAATACCGGGATTTGATGGGAAAAATTCTGGCATTTAGGGGGGGAAATACCGGGATTTTGGGGGGAAAATATCGGAATTTGGGGGAAAAAATTCTGGGATTTGGGGGAAAAATTTTGAGATTTAGGGGGGAAAATTCTGGGATTTGGGGGGGGAAATTCTGGGATTTGGGGGAAAAATTCTGGGGTTTGAGGGAAAACTACTGGGATTTAGGGGGGGAAATTCTGGGATTTGGGGGAAAAATTCTGGGGTTTGAGGGAAAACTACTGGGATTTGGTGGGGAAAATCCCGGGATTTAGGGAGGAAAACTCGGGGATTTTGGGGGGAAAAAATTCTGGGATTTAGGGTCGGGGTTTGCACCCTTTAGGGACAGGAGTTTGCACCCTTTAGTACCGGGGTTTGCACCTTTTGGGGTCGGGGGGCTGCACCCTTTGGGACCAGAGCTTTGCACCTTTTAGGACCGGAGTTTTTTAGGGTCGGGAGTTTCGCACCTTTTAGGAACGGGGATTTCTCACCTTTTGTTGCCATTCCCCTCTGACGCCCCCTCCCCACCGCTGTCCCCAGGCTCAGTTCGCCCACGTGGGCTCCTCGCTGCACTCCCGGACCCCGTTCCCGTACCAGACCCCGGACGAGTCCCTGTGGAGTTTCCTCCTCTCCAACGCGCTGTACGCGCTGGGCCCGCAGCTCCTGGCGCTGCGCTGCCTGCGCTGTCCCGCTTTCTTCCTTCCCGTGCCTGGCCCGGGCCTGGCCCGAGCCAAAAAGTACCAGTGACTTGTCCTGCTGTCCCTCTGGCATTGGTGTCACCGCCCTGCGGCTGCTGTCCCCATCCCTGGGTTCCTGTCCCCATCCCTGGGCTGCTGTCCCCATCCCTGGGTTGCTGTCCCCGCCCCGGGGGTGTTGTCACCATCCCTGGGTTGCTGTCCCCACCCCGGGGGTGTTGTCACCATCCCGGGGGTGTTGTCACCGTCCCTGGGTTGCTGTCCCCATCCCGGGGGTGTTGTCACCATCCCTGGGTTGCTGTCCCCATCCCGGGGGTGTTGTCACCATCCCTGGGTTGCTGTCCCCATCCCTGGGGGTGTTGTCACCATCCCGGGGGTGTTGTCACCATCCCGAGGGTGTTGTCACCCTCCCTGGGTTGCTGTCCCCAAGCCGGGGGATCCCGCCCGGTGCCTCTCGCCCCACTCCGAGCGCTGGGACCAGAGGTGACCGCAGAGGTGACCCCAGAGATGTCCCAGAGGTGTCCCCAGAGGTGGCCCCAAAGATGTCCCAGAGGTGTCCCGAAAGGTTACCCCAGAGGTGACCCCAGAGATGTCCCAAAGGTGTCCCCAGAGGTGTCCCCAAAGGTGACCCCGAGGTGACTCCACAGAAGTCACAGAGGTGACCCCAGAGATGTCCCAGAGATGTCCCAGAGATGTCCCAGAGGTGACCCCAGAGATGTCCCAGAGCCGTCCCCAGAGGTGTCCCAGAGGTGACCCCAGAGATGTCCCCAAGGTGACTCCACAGAAGTCACAGAGGTGACCGCAGAGATGTCCCAAAGGTGTCCCAGAGGTGACCCCGAGGTGACTCCAGAGATGTCCCAGAGGTGACCCCGAGGTGTCCCAGAGGTGACCCCAGAGATGTCCCCGAGGTGTTCCCGAAGTTGTCCCCTAGAGGTGACCACAGAGGTGTCCCCGAGGTGACTCCAGAGTGTCCCAGGGGTGTCCCCAGGGATTTTCCGCTCCCCTCAAAAGCCGCGGGGACATCGGGAGTGACCGCGGGGACATCGGGAGTGACCGCGGGGACATCGGGAGTGGCCGCGGGGACATCGGGGGTGACCGTGGGGACATCGCTGCAGTGCCAGCCCTGCCCTTGTGTCCCTGCTGGGGTCGCAGGAGCCGCGGTCCCGGTCCCGTCCCGGTGAATCCCGGTGGATCCCGGTGGTCCCATCCCGGTGGTCCCGGTCCTGTCCCGGTGAATCCCGGTGGATCCCGGTGATCCCGGTCCGGTCCCGGTGGTCCCGGTGCCCCAGACCGGGTGGGCACAGCCCCAGGGGGTCGCCGGTCCCCAAATAAAGGAGCCGAGGTTCGCTCCGAGTCCCCCCGTGCCCGGCGGGGACACCGGGGTCACCCCCGCAGCACCCCCGGGAGTTTCGGGGGGCTGGGCCGGGGGTCCCTGGGGGTGCCAGGGGGGGCTGGGGGTGCGGGAGGGGCTCGGGTGGGTTTGGGATTTTGGGGGGGTGGGCACACGACCAGGGGGTGGTACCGGGATTTTGGAATGATGCCCGCACGGTCAGTGTGGGATTTTTTTAGGGTGGTACCGGGATTTTTGGGGTGTCACCCGCACGGTCGGTGTGAGATTTTTTTGGGGTGGTACCGGGATTTTGGGGTGACACTCGCACGGTCAGTGTGAATTTTTTTTGGGGCCGTACCGAGATTTTCGGGCGACATCCGCAGCGTCGGAGTGAGATTTTTTTGGGGGTGGTACCAGGATTTTGGGGTGTCACCCACAACGTCGGTGTGAGATCTTTTTGGGGTGGTACCGAGATTTTGGGGTGACACCCACACGGTCGCTGTGAGATTTTTTTGGGGGTGGTACCGAGATTTTGGGGTGACACTCACCGGGTCGGTGTGAGATTTTTTTAGGGTGGCACCGAGATTTCGGGGTGCGTGCCAAGCTGCGGCCGGCCGGGCACAGCCGCCCTTGCGGTGCCCGCTGCGGGGATTTACCGACCCAGCTCCGGCCCGGCGGTCCCGGCGGTACCGGGGATGCTCCGGTAAACCCCGGGCGGGTCCGTGACCTTGGCGAGCAGCGGGGCCGGGCCGAGCTCCCGGTGTCGCTCCCTTCGCGGAGCCGCACCGGCGGTACCGGGGGAGGTACCGGGGCTGTACCGGGGGTGGCACCGGGGGTGGCACCGGGGGTGGCACCGGGGGCGGTACCGGGGGCGGTACCGGCGGCACCATCGCGCTCCCGCGGGCCGGCACCGGGCACACGGTGAGTGCGGGGCTGCGGCCGCCGCTTCCTCTCGGGGACACCGGGACGGGACCCCCGGTACCGGGAGGGATGCGGAGGGCGGGGGTGGCTCTGTACGAACCGGGGACGGGAACGGGGCTCCCCCCTCGCTGCACTGTCCCCGCCCGGACACCGGAGTCCCGCAGCTCCGGGGCTGCAGCCGCAGTGTCCCGCACTGCAACACCGCACCGGGGCAGCGGCCGCCGAGCGCCGCCACCGGCACCGAGACCGGGATCAACACCGGGACCGGCACCGAGACCGGGATCAACACCGGGACCGACACCGGGACCGGCACCGGGACCCCCGCGGGGCTGCCCCGCTCCTCTTGCCCCCGCAGCGGACTCCGGAATGCCCCGGGGGTTTTTTCCCACTCCCCCTGCCCCCACCGGGCACCGGGACCCCCACTCCATCCTCCCTCGGTCCGGCCACCGGGGTTGCCCCGCTCGCCCTCAGCCCGGGTTTGGCACCGCGACCACCGCGACCACCGCCCCCTGTCCCCGTGCTTGGCACCGGGAGGGTCTGACCCGCTTCTCCCGTGATGATTGGGCACCGAGACCCCCGGGAGGGGTTTGCCCACCCCTCCCAACCCCTCGGAACGGGCACCGGGACCCCCGGGGGGCTTTGCCCACCCCTCCCAACCCCGTAGATCGGGCACCGAGACCCCCGGGAGGGTCTGACCCGCTTCTCCCGTGATGACCGGCCACCGGGACCCCCGGCGGGGGGTTTACCCACCTCCCCCAGCCCCGAGGATCGGGCACCGGGACCCCCGGGGGGGGTTTGCCCACCTCCCCAACCCGCAGATCGGGTACCGGGACCCCCGGGAGCGTCTGACCCCCTCCTCCCGTGATGACCGGGCACCGGGACCCCCGGGGGGGGCGGTTTGCCCACCCCTCCCAACCTCTCGGATCGGTCACCGGGACCCCCGGGAGGGGCTGCCCCGCTTTTTGTGCCCCTCGAGCGGACCCCGAGCTCCCCCAGCCCCCCGGACACGGCACCGGGACCCCCGGGGGGGTTTGCCCACCCCTCCCAACCCTCAGATCCGGCACCGGGACCCCCGGGAGGGGCTGTCCCCTCTCTCCCCCTGCCCCAAATCCGCTCCCCTGCCCACGCCGGCATTTGGGGCACCCCAAGATCGCGGGGCTGCCCCGAGGAGGGGGGGGGCTGTGCTTGGGGAGGGGGCGCACCCTTGTGGGGGGGTCTCGGGGGTCTCCTCCGCCCTCTCCGCGCCCGTCGGTTCCGTTTCCAGCCGTGCCATAAATAACTCAGGAGATGAATTATTCATCCCTCCAGGGAGCCGGTGGGGCTCGCCGAGTTCCGAGCCGGGTTTGGGGGGTCCCTGTGGGGTCTCTTTGGGGTCGGGGGGGTCCCTATGGGGGCTGAGTGACCCCCCCAACCCTTCCCGACCCCCGATGGGCACGGGGTGGGTGCTCGGTCACTCCTGGGGTTCCCCTTAACCGCGTGGGGATTTTTTTGGGGGTGCTGAAAGTCCCGTCCCCCCAATTTAGATGCGTCCCCAAATCCCCTGGGCCGCGCTGTTACTCGCCACCGTGGTCGCCACCGTGGTCGCCACCGAGCTCGCCAACGAGGCGCTGCCCGATGCCCGCGGCAGGAAGAAAGTTGTTCACGTCATGGGTGAGTGGGGTCGCGATCCTGGGGAGGGTTTGGGGTGGGGTTGGGGTCGGGGGAGCCCCTGCGGCCGTTTTGGGGTGTGATGGGCAGCAGGGCACGGCCCGGGGGTGTGGAGTGTCCCCCGTGTGTCCCCCGTGTGTCCCCTCTGTGTTCCCCCCCGTGTGTCCCCAGTGTGTCCCCTCTGTGCTGTGGGACAGTCCCGGGGTGTCCCGAGCTCCCTTTGGGGTTTGGAGAGTCCGGCGGAAAAAGGGGGTTGGACCCAAAGTGTGACCCCATATCTTAGTCCTGTCTTGTACCTAAAAGAGGGGAATTGACCCCAAAATGTGATCCCATACCCCCATCCTACCTTGTCCCTAAAATAAGGGAATTCCTCAAATATCCGCATCCTGCCTTGTCCCTAAAAAAGAGAATTTGCCCCCAAAGTGTGATCCCACATCCCCATCCTGCTTTGTTCCTAAAAGAGGAGAATTGACCCCAAAGTGTGACCCCACATCCCCATTCTCTGTTGTCCCTAAAAGAGGAGAATTGACCCCAAAGTGTGACCCCACATCCCCATTCTGTCTTGTCCCTAAAAGAGGGGAACTCAACCCAAAAACGCTCCCACATCCCCATCCTGCCTTACCCCCAAAATAGGACAATTGTCCCCAAAGTGTGACCCCACATCTTAATCTTGCCTTGTCCCTAAAAGAGGGGAATTCCTCACATATCCCCATCCTGCCTTGTCCCTAAAAAAGAGAAATTCCCCCCACAGTGTGACCCCATATCCTCATCCTACTTTGTCCCTAAAAGAGGGGAATTCAACCCAAAAGGTGCTCCCACATACCCACCCTGCTTTGTCCCTAAAATAGGACAATTGTCCCCAAAGTGTGACCCCACATCTTAATCCTGTCTTGTCCCTAAAAGAGAGGAATTGTCCCCAAAGTGTGACCCCATATCCCCATTCTGTCTTGTCCCTAAAAGAGGGGAACTCAACCCAAAAATGGTCCCACAGCCCCATCCTACCTTACCCCCAAAAGAGGGGAATTGTCCCCAAAGTGTGACCCCACACCCCATCCTGCCTTGACCCTAAAATAAGGGAATTCCTCACATATCCACATCCTGTCTTGTCCCTAAAAAAGAGAATTTCCCCCCACAGTGTGACCCCACATCCCCATCCTTCCTTGTCCCCAAAAGAAGGGAATTGTCCCCAAAGTGTGACCCCATACCCGCATCCTGCTTTGCTCCTAAAATAAGGGAATTCCTCACATATCCACATCCTGCCTTGTCCCTAAAAAAGAGAATTTCCCGCCAAAGTGTGACCCCACATCCCCCCCTACTTTGTCCCCAAAATAGGACAATTGTCCCCGAAGTGTGACCCCACATCCTCATCCTGCCTTGTCCCTAAAAGAGGAGAATTCCTCCCATATCCCCATCCTACTCTGCCACTAAAAGAGAAAAATTGTCCCCAAAATGTGACCTCACACTTCAGACATCGCTGTGCCAGCCCCGGGATGATGTCAGGTCCCCTGGACAGGTTCCTGTGTGACCCCCGTGTCCCCTCAGAGGGTGACAGCAGTGCTGTGGTGACACAGAGAGCCCTGGGATGGTGTCAGGTCCCTGTGTGACTCTCGTGTCCCCCCTCAGAGGGTGACAGCGCTACCGTGGTGACACAGACACCCCAGGTCCCCATGGCAGGTCCTTGTGTGACCCTCCTGTCCCGTGTCCCCTCAGAGGGTGACAGTGGCGCCATGGTGACACAGACACCCCCGGGATGGTGGCAGGTCCCTGTGTGACATCGGTGTCCCCCCTCAGAGGGTGACAGCGGTGCTGTGGTGACACAGACACCCCTGAGATGGTGTCGGGTCTGTGTGTGACTCTCGTGTCCCCTCAGAGGGTGACAGCGGTGCTGTGGTGGCACAGACAGCTCTGGGATGGTGTCAGGTCCCTGTGTGACCCCTGTGTCCCCTCTCAGAGGGTGACAGCAGTGCTGTGGTGGCACAGACACCCCAGGTCCCCTGGGCACAGGTCCCTGTGTGATCCCTGTGTCCCGTGTCCCTCTCAGAAAGTGACAGCGGTGCCCTGGTGGCACAGAGAGCCCTGAGATGGTGTCAGGTCCCTGTGTGACCCCTGTGTCCCCTCTCAGAGGGTGACAGCAGTGCCGTGGCTGTGCAGACACCCCCGGGGTGGTGTCAGGTCCCTGTGTGACTCTCGTGTCCCCTCAGAGGGTGACAACGGCGCCGTGGTGGCACAGACAGCTCTGGGATGGTGGCAGGTCCCTGTGTGACTCTCGTGTCCCCCCTCAGAGGGTGACAGGGGTGCCGTGGTGGCACAGCCCCGGGATGGTGTCAGGTCCCCTGGGCACTGACCCCCGTGTCCCTTGTCCCTCTCAGAAGGTGACAGTGGCGCCGTGGTGGCACAGACAGCTATGGGATGGTGTCAGGTCCCTGTGTGACTCTCGTGTCCCCTCAGAGGGTGACAGTGGTACCAAGGTGGCACAGACACCCCTGGGATGGTGGCAGGTGCCCTGGGCATTGACCCCCGTGTCCCTTGTCCCCCTCAGAGGGTGACAATGGCACCGCGGTGACACAGAGAGCTCTGGGATGGTGTCAGGTCCGTGTGTGACCCCCGTGTCCCCCCTCAGAAGGTGACAACGGTGCCGTGGTGACACAGACACCCCCGGATGGTGTCAGGTCCCCTGGGCACAGGTCCCTGTGTGACCCCTGTGTCCCCTCAGAGGGTGACAGCGGTGCCGTGGTGGCACAGACACTCCCGGGATGGTTTCAGGTGCTCTGGGCACTGACCCCCGTGTCCCTTGTCCCCCTCAGAGGGTGACAGGGGTGCCATGGTGGCGCAGACAGCTCTGGGATGGTGGCAGGTCCCCTGGGCAGGTCCCTGTGTGACATCCGTGTCCTGTGTCCCCTCAGAGGGTGACAGCAGTGCTGTGGTGGCACAGACACCCCCGGGATGGCGTCAGGTCCCTGTGTGACCCTAGTGACCCCCTTGTCCCCTCAGAGGGTGACAGCAGTGTCGTGGTGACACAGACACCCCAGGTCCCCATGGCAGGTCCTTGTGTGACCCTCCTGTCCCTTGTCCCCTCAGAGGGTGACAGCGGCGCCATGGTGGCACAGAGAGCCCTGAGATGGTGGCAGGTCCCTGTGTGACTCTCGTGTCCCCTCAGAGGGTGACAGTGGTACCGTGGTGGCACAGACAGCTCTGGGATGGTGGCAGGTCCCCTGGGCACAGGTCCTTGTGTGACATCCGTGTCCCGTGTCCCTCTCAGAGGGTGACAGTGGTGCTGTGGTGGCACAGACACCCCCAGGATGGCGTCAGGTCCCTGTGTGACTCTCGTGTCCCTCTCAGAAGGTGACAACGGTGCCGTGGTGGCACAGAGAGCCCCGGGATGGTGTCAGGTCCCTGTGTGACTCTCGTGTCCCCTCAGAGGGTGACAGCGGCGCCGTGGTGGTGCAGACAGCCCCGGGATGGTGGCAGGTCCCCATGGCAGGTCCTTATGTGACCCTCCTGTCCCTTGTCCCCCTCAGAAGGCGACAGCGGCGCCGTGGTGGTGCAGACAGCGCCGGGCAAGGTGGTGACCCACCGCGGCGGCACCATCATCCTGCCGTGCCGTTACCACTACGACATCTCCGCGCACGACCCCGCCGAGATCCGCCTCAAATGGACCAAAGTGACAGAACCCATGACATTTGTGGATGTGTTCGTGGCTCTGGGCAAGGCTCGCCGGGCGTTCGGGCCCTACCGGGGCCGCACGGCCCTGCAGGAGGACGGCGTGGGCGACGCCTCGCTCATCATCCGCAACGTCACCCTGCAGGACTACGGGCGCTACGAGTGCGAGGTGACCAACGAGCTCGAGGATGACACCGGAGTGGTCAAACTGGACCTGGAAGGTGGCTGGGGATGGGGGCAGGGTGAAAATCAGGGTGGGTGTTGTTGGGTTGTTGGGGTGGAAGGGGAGGGGTGGGATGTTTTGGGGGTGGAGAATGGGAAATGTGGTTTTTTTTGGGGGGTGGGGGTGTGGTTTTGAGGGGTTTCAGGCGGTTTTTATAGATGGGATTGTGGTTTTTCTAAATGGTAGAGGAAAATCTTCTGGGGTTTGGGGGTGCCTGTAGTTCTCCTGGAGTTTGGGGTTTCAAATCAACACCAAACCTCCCTCTCAGGGCTGATTTCTCCCCAAAAAACAACCCCCAAA